>NW_025946361.1:6726-57910 GCF_000764305.2 Hyalella azteca | reverse complement strand
TGACAGCAATGAAGCTTGAATCCTCATGAAAAGGTACTTCTGAAGACTGGCCCACACTGTCAGCTCTCAGCTGAACCAGGAACTACGGGGGGCAAAGGAGGGAGTTCATCACCCAAGTCCCAAACCAGGGTGGTTACCCTTGATAGTTTTGGTACTAGTACCAGTCTCTAATGACAATCAAACTGGCAAAGCAGAGAGTTGTTTAGACTCTTCCTCAAGTTCATTTCTGAGTCCTATAAGTAGACCAGTAAAGTATCCTGGATACCAGCATTATCAACTTATCATACTTGAGAAATTTATTTGAATCTTGAGTAAATGAAGAAATTGAAAATGAACTGATTCTAAAAAAGCTCTGGTTTGCCACTATGATGACAATATAGGTCCACCGTCAACTTCATGATTAAGCACAGAATGTTTTGTTGCCTGTTGTCCAGGAGGTATGGGCTCCGACTTCCGAGGCGATGCTTTCATTGTCTGAAGAGTAAGAAGACCAAGTCTCCAAGAGAGATTGCCTTCTTTTTTTCTGGCGTTTGCCGGATTTTCGTCCCATGGCGAAAACAACTGATTCAATGATTGTAAGTCAAATTCTATTGAAAAAAAATGGAGCGATAGTTACTGACACCCCTCGGGCTACTGCAGTTCCCTGGCATCCTACATCTTCAGGGTCAGACGCGCACCTAGCGCCGCCTGCCCTGACTGTGGGGATCCCCTCCCGTCTCCGCAGCATCTCACCTCTCTTTTTTTCTCCACAACCCTTCGCATCTCCTCACAGTGGCACAGTCTCGTGGAGTCAGTGGCTTCTCTGACCACCCTTCCTGCCTTCGCTCACCTCCCTCCTCTTCCGATCGCCCTCCCCGTCCACCACATGAGCCTCCCGTGTAAACATGAGCGAGTGCCAAAACTGAGTCAAGAATCGAAGTTTGAAGATTGCAGCCATGAGTATTTTAGGGGAGTTAGTAGGGGGAGCGAGCCTGCAGAGCTGGGCAGTAGCGCGCTACATGTAGCGGTAGCGGCGCTACATTTAAGCAATTGTAGCGGTAGCGGTAGCGCCCGCTACATATTCAAGTTGCGATACGAGGTTTGGTCGTTACAGCGCTACCGCTACATTTATATTTAAAGCCTTTAGATTTTACTTAATAGTATTAAATATTATTTCAAAACCAGCATGATTCATACATAGTATAAATTACATAATAAAACTGTGCGAAAGATTTCGGTGTAATGTTGTTAACTTGTTAACCTCAGCCTGTTACTAGTGTCAACATGTTAGTTGTTACTTGTTAAGTTGTTACCAGTTACCACTTACAGGTATTTTTTCATGTTCCAGTTTGCCTACAGGCAAACTACAGGCAGTTATTTTTACACAGTTATTTTTATGTTCCACCTTCCCTACATGGATGCCTACTTTAATCTACCAATCTCAAAAATAATCCACATATATGTACAAATAAAAGACTGATTTTTATATCAATATATGTATATGTGGATAATTTTTGAGATTATCAGATTAAAGTATACATCCATGTAGGGAAGGTAAAACATAAAAATAACTGTAACTTTTATTTATTGTATCTAATCCCTACTAGTTCGGTTAGGTTAATTACAATAAAATTGCATTGATATGTTTTGAAAATGTTTTATTCTCATTAAATGTTTATGAGTAAATCCCAATAGCAGAACAATTAATATTTAGAGATTTCCAATAATTTTGTCCATTGTAGCGGCTAATGTAGCGGCGCTACATTTTACTGTAGCGGTAGCGGTAACGCCCGCTACAATGTAGTGGGTGTAGCGGTAGCGCCCGCTATATTTAGAACATGTAGCGGTAGCGGTAGCGGCGCTACATTTCAAAGTAGCGCTGCCCAGCTCTGTATATGAGGTAAAGTTATAATTCTTAGACTTTCTGTAAGGAAGTTACAAACACTACAAAAAGAGATCACTGGCCAGACTTGACATAAATTTTAATGCCTACGCTACTGTATTACACTGGTTAATTGAGTCAAATTTGATCTGCTAAATTTTCCAGGCTTGGGTACAGGGGGCTCGAAATTGTTATTTTATCAAAAGCTTTTATTGTGTTTGTCCTCTTGCTTTTAATTGCTTGCTTTGCTTTCTCAGGTCCATCCTCGTTTGAAAGTGTTATCAAAGAAAGAGGTCTTCTATTACCTTCACTACATTTTCAGTGTCTGCTAATAATCGCAGTCAAGTCATATGGCTGAAAATTCAATGCTACTAACTTCGCCGCAGCTGCAGTACCTATGTTGCGGGCCTGGCCTTGTATTTGGGGCATGATGAACCTGAAAAAAGACATTCAGTAGTCAGGCCTTTATACTGGGGAGCTGCGTCACATATTCGTTAATATTGGTCCTAGGAGGAGCTCTGAAAGTGGAGTCAGATAGGAGTGATCTGCTATATTAGAGCAGAGGCTAGAGTGCAGTATTAAAAATTTCTTACTAATTAATGAAATCTTGTGGCTGAAAGCATTAGAATTTTATTACATTCGCAATCTGGCAGCCTGACAATGCATTTCTGTTGAAATTTTTTCAATGCATTTTTTTGTTTTTTTAGAAAAGGGAAAGCTCTGGTTGTGGATTGAAAGGTAGATATATTCATTGCCTGCTGCTCTGCTAGAGCGGTGTAAAAGTTTGCACTGAGGGCAAGATAAAAGGAAGGTAAAAATTTAAAGTTCAGGAGGAAAATTTTTGGTCCATTACTGGCTTGCTGTTATGTCCCATTTATTGCACCGTAGTTTTTGAAATTAGCCTATATATAGGGAGGCTATACATAATTATTTGTTGCTTTCTTTTCTATTATTCTTATTTTATTATTCCTACCTTCAAAAGAAACAAACTATTTTATTATTAAAAGTGAGCCATAACAGAACAACTATTTAAACAAGTTTTAATTCAATATATTATCCCTAATTTCAGCTGTAGTGATATGATCATCAACATGTATACCTACATCAATGATTATTGATGTGGCAAAAAAATAATTATGTGCCAATGTTGCAGATATAGCTTGAATTATTTTAATTTTGTGATGAATGTTTAAATTAAACCTTTTGTTTCAGCTTCTACTGTATTTTATAAGATTTCCTACAGTGTTATTATCATTGCTGCCAACATTATAAACTAGAAACATCAACCTCAGTGACTTACAAATATCATCACGAGTGAAGATGACCTCCATTACCAAAGAATGCAGGGTTACGCTGCACAAACTCTTAGATGATGCAGTCCTCTGTGGCAGGAGTCATGAGCCAAGCCACACTCCAGCATCTCCTAGTGCTGGCAAAGTCAAGCTTGAAGGTAAGTTAAATTCCATGTGCCTGATCAATTTAATCTTCAGAGAAAAAATCTGAGTTCAAGTCCTAAGTTTCTTAGGAGTTTCACTCAAATATTGTGAGAACATAACACCTCATGAGTCACTCATCTGAGTGCTATGAATTTTTTTTTCTGAAGCTCACATGACTCCTTATTTTCATGAAAATTATATGTATTTACTGTTGAATGTTTTGCTCCACAGTTTAATGATAGAAGGTCATCAATGTACTTGTTTTCTAGCCTTGGAAATGGTTGACCCTTCTCCAGTCATCCAAGTTTCTGCTATCTCCATCAAAAAAGAGCTTGATGATGAAACTGAGGACATATCCATCAAAGAAGAGCCATTCTTGTATGGAAATGAGGTAGATTGAGTTAATATGTTGATGAATATTTTGTAAAGCATGTGTAATGGCAGCATTGCCACCATAGATCTTCATGAAAAATTGTATGTTATTTCCATATTTCAAATTTATTCAGCATCTATGGTTCATGTCAAGAGAGATATCAAGATTTGTCAAGAGATGAATCTTTTTCCTGCATTATGTGTTCCACATTAAGGAATTATTATTTGGGATTAGGCACACGTGTCTCAATTTAGTACTGGGCAAGAGGTAATGAGAAATATGGTTCTATTTTAGATATTCTAGATACAAACAACAACAAATTGCTGCCTGCAGCGAAATAAAAATGAAACATAATGACCATTATTGGCAAAATTTCATCTAGAACTGTCATAACTTTTCTTCATTAATTATTTTTACTCTGCTTGTCAATGAATTGATGAAAATTGAGTAGAAAATTGCAAGGAATAGTTATGAAGAACACGCCACCACATCATTTTCCTCACATGTCAATAAATCTCATTTTCCTCCCAAGTGATAAGACAATACAAGTACAATACAATCTATTACGTTTATGAATGCCGATTTTGGTGCAACAAAAACTAAAAGTGTGCAACTGTTTGTTAAATGTCACTTGAGCTTTTTTACCCTATTCATTCTATAATTTTAATTAGGTGAGTAAAATGTTTTTATACATGAAGTAGCATTCACTTGATGAGCCATTTCATAGCCAGAAATTCGTGATTCTGCCATTCAATTGCGTTTGGAAGTCAAAACTTGCAGAGAATTTTATTCAGATTACTATACAATGTAAATCCTTCCCCATAAAATACACACATCATTGCCAGCAAACTGACATCGTCCTCTACTTCTTTGCAGGCTTGTTCAACTGAAAATCTCAGCCATGCACCTGCGTTCTCCTCTTGTTTGCCATGCAAGACGGAAGCTCAAGTTGAGGATCATGGCAACCACCCAAGTTCATCACAGAACATTTCTGGTCTGTTGGTGAATCAGGTATATATAGTTTCATAATTTCAGCTTCTCTTGATGTACACTAGTAATTTCTGCACCTGGAATCTAATGATATTCAATCTGCAAAAATGGATGGCAACACTTTCCCTACGCACTATGATTCCATCCTTGAACTTGACATCTAGTTCACGCAGTGTGGGTAGTTGTGGAATATGCCTGAGCCTATTACATTAAACAGAATTTCCTCACTCTGTTCATGTCCTTGGTATTACATCCAAGGGAGATTGGAAAAAGTCTACGTACATGATATGGAAATGGACCTGTTTAAGATGAATTTCTTTGTGTCCCAAGAGTAGTTCTATTATCTTGAAGTTGTAAATGGTCTGTTTGGGTGAACATATTGTGTGCACACACTGCAGGTAAAGCCCTACTTCATATGGCATTAAGCTGTTATGAATGAGGAAATTAAATATTAAGTAATAATTTGTATTACAGTTTCTGTATCATGCATGTTGGTTGAAATTTCAAATCTATGGCTCAGGTTGAGACCAAGTAATTGTAACTCACATATATGCTCTGACCAGGAATCAATGCTGAGAGGTCCTTGCATAAAACAGAATAGACTGGTAAATTTCAATTCTCTCTTTTATATATTTGTCAAATATTGAATTTAGGTTGAGACAACTAAGATTCTATGGAGAAGCAAATGTAAAAGTCAACAGTTTGATGTAGCTGTTAGTAATATTGTGAATTGTTTTACTGTACTTTTTACTAGTGCGGATCTGGTGAGTCAGCACTGGCATCAAGAGACGCTGCTGACGATGCTGGCGTCTCTATGGCATCCAACTCCAAGCAAGGCATGAGGCTTGGTTGTTCCCAGCNCAAAGGATAATATTTATGACTACTTTATTGTATTGTATTATATTATCTTCTTTTTCTTTTGTACTTGAATTATGAAGCCAGTCCATTTTCTTGCGCTGTAAACAAGGTATTGTGGAGAGATTATTTTGGCTAAGTTACCCCTCACGGGCAAATTGTGTGTGCTCAGTGTGTCTGGATTTGCAGACTCGAATTGAAGGGGAGAGAGCCAGATCTGGGCTTCTGATACTCTACCATAGTTCTGGCCATATCTATTAAAGAGATCTTCTAACGGACTAATTACGGCTTAGGTGGAGTTGTTGCTGGTTCCCGAGCCGAGCACCTCTCGCGTTGTAGGGGCTAATAACATCTGCACTCGAGCATATTTGTCAGCATTCTAGTACAGCTTCTGCGATACCATTTGCACGTACCTAGTCGTGGGAGTTAATACCTTCCACGCTCGGGAGTAATCGGAATTTGGCAGTAAACTAGGGCTAGCACCACTAGTCTCTGCAGCTGGTCGTTGGCATCTTGGTGCGGCTAGTTCCCGTACTTTTTGCTATCCATTTTTGTGTTTCTTGGCAGTTTATTAGGGCTAGAACTCCTAGTCTCTGTGGTTAGTTGCCGGCATCTCGGTGGGGTTATTTCCCACACCATTTGCTATCCATTTTTGTGTTTCTTGGCAGTGTATTAGGGCTAGAACCCCTAGTCTCTGCAGTTGGTTGCTGGGATTTCGGTGCGGCTAGTTCCCGTACCATTTGCTGTCCATTTTTGTTACTCTCACCTGTGTACTAAGACTCATACTCTAGTTTCTCGTTGCTCTTTGTACCCCTAAAGTGTCAATCCCTTTTCCATGAACTTTTGGACTAAGATGAATAATAAATTGAGCGGCTTTGTATGAAAAATCTTGTAATTCGCCTGAAGATCACCAGTATATTACGAAAAATTCCTTGTGTTCATTCCTGCTCTCTTCAACACAAGAGAATTTAGAGTCAGACCAAAGAGTGACTCTTTAGCCCTTGTGTTTAGAATCAGGGTTGGCGATTTTTTTGATTTTTTTAAAAAAATAAAAAAATCAAAAATCAATGATTTTTTGATTTTTTCATGATTTTTTTGATTTATTTGATTTTTTTGATTTTTTCAGCTTTTTTGTCTTTTTTGAATTGTTATTTTTTATGTTGCAATTAGCCAACTAACAATAACAGTATATGGCTCATAATGGATGGCTAAAAAGGGCACTTATTGCCTCCAATAATGGCCAACAGGCCAAGGTGGTGTTTACCACTTAGGGATTTTTAGGTAAACAATTATTGATAAGTCTATTCATTAGCTTTGTAAAGTTTGTATGGAGCAAGGTAATGAGCTAAATATTGACCATTTAACTGGCTTCAATATACAAAAACACTTCAGGAATGAAGATCTCCTAAACATTGAAGAGTCACATAACAGATAGGTAGCTGATTGCACAGTGCACAGCACTATCAATAGATCTACTAGTTTTATGTCCTATAAATCTACCAGACTCTACCTTCTATACACACCAACTAGTAGTGACTAAGTGACTGACTGCACTGTTCCCATTTAATTCAGACCAATAAACCAATACTAAACATAAACTGAACAATAACCAAACAAACCTCATACGACTTGAAACGAGACTAATGTTATGAGAAAAGCTAACACTGTTTGAAATAAGCATGTGCACAATTCAAATATTTTATATCCATCTGACCAATAGCTAAAAGATCAAGATGAACGGCGTCTGGTCTGAGATGCATATGGTATATTTCCAGTAAAGGATTCTTCCTTGCCAACTCTTCCTTCAAGTCTGGAAGAGTTGTCAAAGGTTGGAATATTGAATTTGAATCTCTTGAGAAGTGATGCACGAGTGCTGGTGACACTGAGAAGCCCAGCACGCGGTGAACATGAGATGCATTGAATACCGCGAAGATTTCGTATTTTCTGAGTGGTATCAGCGTGTATTATTTGGCCATTACCTCTTTCGCCTATTCTGAACAACGCAAAATTTCACAGCTCGCTACGGGTCTCAAACCAGCAACTCGCTGCTCCAGTATCCGGTGTTAAACCACCCGGCCACCTCACCGATCTTGACCAGAACTGTTACAGGAAGCTAGAATCAAACCCACAACTCACTGCTACAACAGTATTAGTTACAATATATAAAGTTAATTAGAACAATTCCTTTTCACAAACTAATAATAGATGCTATTTTGTGGTAGGAAAATTGCTTACAAGGTTATTGATACAATAAGGATTCAGCAGTGATGACTCAAACAGGGTTTAAATTAACGACACAATTAGGATCTAAAAGAAATGGAGAAAAATAGTTTACATTATAAATACAATCAGGACTTGAAAGAAATCATATGAAAATTGACATTTTGATAAAATTGGGATTTAAATTAAATGGAGAGAGACAATTTATATATTAGAAATAATTTTGATTTAAAGAACAGTGGAAGGCATTGAACATTAATTGGGATTTAAAGAAGCTGGAAAAATACAATTTTATTTTAAATTACCTAGAATAGTTACAGCTGGAATATATACTTAGTAAATTGAGAATGTTATGAAGAATCTCTACCGTATCTGTTGTACTGTACTAGGTAAATACTGCATTGTATTTACCCTGATATTTGCGGCAAATTCCAGCACAATACTGCACTCAACTTGAGCATTTATAGTCAAATTTATGACACTGACAAAACTTGAACATTTCCAAATTTGATCAGGGTGCGTACCGATATTGAGAAAAAAAATTCAAGGACTTTTCCAGGACTCTCCATGATCATCAGTATAATTTTCCAGGTGTCGTATACGACAGGTTTAGAATGACTGAAAGAGTAACCGTGCATATTCTATCATCTCCTTAAGTTGATAACTTAAACTAGCAAACGTGTGAATGCATAGAGCGGGCAGACACAGAGGATCAAAAATGACACAAATCTAGAAATCAAGCCCACACTTTTATTATTATGAATTCAATAGGGTCGAATCACAACAAATATTGAGTAATGCACTCAATATTTCACAGGATAAAGTCAATACAGTTCTTAACACGATTCAACACCACTACTCTAACATTCAACTGGCAGCTATTTCATCAACTTTTTCTTTAATGTTCAGTTCAAGAGTGTCTAGCTCCTGTTGCTTTGTTTTCAAAGATCGGAGCAAGATACTGCAGTTGCATTGCTGTCAGCAGACCACAAATCGGAAACGCGTAACTGCGCTTTGCTTTTCACTTCACTGTGTTGCTTAGCTATCTTGGAGTGTTTGCTGCCTTTGGCATGGCTTTTCAAAGCTGATTCCCCCATATTAGACACATCGAAGTCTTTCGAGCACAATGTACATATCGCCATACCTTCATGCTTTGAATGGCGAGCAAGCCAGTCACGATAAGCTTCTATTTTTAACCACAAGTCATGAAATTTACACTTTCCACGCATGACGATGTAGAAATTGCACGCTTAAGATGGAATGCTGCCACTGCACATCAAATAGTTTCGAATGCAACTGAGCCCGGTGACCGAGCTCACGTGATTGGTTCTCCAATCCCATGACAGACGGAGACGGTCACGTGATTGGAGAACCAATCAGTACGCAGGAAACAAGAGACTGTGGCACAGACTCTCATTTCATGCGTGCCCATCAGAACGCAGGAAACAAGAGACTGCAGAAACAGTTTAACGCTAATTGCGTAGGGTTAGCTGGGAAATGCCCTTAGTTTCTAATAACCACCGTAAAAAATAACCACGAATCTCACAGCCTTGTCAGTTGAGATACTCTTCAACTGATATGGATATCTATTCTTGGTGTTGGATCAATAATATTTTAGCTGGAACTTCAGGGAGGTACTCGAGCTTCCAGCTCCGCTAATGCGTTTCATTTCATGCAGTTCTTTGAATGGCGGGCAACGAAGTCACAGACAACGAGATAAAAAACTATAGGAACAAAGAAACTAGCGTTGAGGATGCAGGAGGTGCACCAGTGCTGAAGCTGCACCGCCTGCAGCTGCACATCATCAGCACATGCATCAGACTTCAGTGATAATATGCACATGCTCTCAGGCACACGCACAAGTGATAGTGAATGACTTACAGTCTCCTCCCCATGGGTAACATAGACACAAGTTCGAGCGGTCGGAGTTGTTGTTGTACACGGAGATGGCTCTGCTTGAGGCCAGAAATTTGGTCCTTTCATTCTCATAATTTTCAAAAATGGATTCGAGTTAACAATTGTGCGTTTGAAGACTGCATTTGATAGGAAACAATCTATATTAATGCCTGGTAAAATAATCGCAGCGTATGTAAAATAGAAGACACCTAAAAATACTTAACAATATTAAGGGCAGATATCATTTGCACCCGAGGTAGTAGCGTGACACGACAACCCGTGGCGATTAGGGTTAACACACGCAACACAGAAAAATACTTCCTTTTTTTTTGCAAATTCCAGTATTTTCCAGAATCTGAGATGTAATTCAAGTATTTTCCAGGCCTGGAAAATGAAAAATCAAATTTCAGGACTTTCCAGATTTTCCAGGATCGGTACGCACCCTGTTGATTCTCTTGCCTATTTAATAAGTAATGTTTAAAATATTAAATAATAACCGAATAACCAGGCCACAGAGATGCAGCAGTAAATGAAAAAAAAAACATTCAAATGAAGATGAAAACGTCCTTGTCATGAAAATATTAGTCCTTACATAGAGATGCTTTTTATAAGAAATGTGCAGCTTTAAATTAAATACAAGGTCTAATAATAAGCATGTTAGTCATAGACATGGAACTGTGGCTTCAAGTAAAAACATGGCTTAATTATAAAGATATAAAGTCTTAGATATGAAGATACAGTTGAATAAATAAATGGCTTAAGAGAATAAACCAAGGGGTGATAATAATAGGTAATATTACATTCTTTAGTATTTTCTCGAAAAAATAATTTTTGAGTATACATGTAAATAATCATCCCACACAATTATTGCATTAGAAGAATTAGAAAAAGTTAAAATTTACACTAAATATGCCACTCACAAGGAAAAAAAGTAGGATCTATAATTGAACAAGATGACTTGGACCTTTTTGATGATAAGAAATGAACCTGTAACTCAAGAACTTCTTGCTTCAGAGAAATTGTGTTGATGGCTCATAAAATACCACGAGATCACCTACAATGACAATATAGAGATATATTTTATGTATTTACTATGTGATTATTTGCATCACAAAAAGGTAAGCGCTGAAAATGGTCCAAGTCACCCATGGTAGTCAAGTTAGAATTCCCCCACATTCTCCCCTATGAAAGTTTAGCACATTCTCTCCAGGGCAACTTTACAGATGTCTACGAATACAATCTGGTGGAAGCAAGCATTTCAGTTGCATTGTTGTTGTACTATCAATAACAATCCCAGATACAGACAGTATAACTCAATGAAGAACATCATAGAACTAGTGAGCAGTCAAAATTTTGATTATTGATTAATTTACTGATTAATTATTAATACAATTGTCACAATTGCATTAATTACTTCCTGCTCAAAGGCATTTGGGTTCACTAATCCACAACATGGATATTTAATGAAATAAGCACTGCCTTCAAACACTTGTTTTTATTTAGAGAGGTTAAAAACAATGGATGAACTTCTCCTCTCAAGAAAATGATATCAATAAATAAAGTGACTAAACATCTCTCAAATGTTTGCTAGGATAAGGTAATTGGGTTCCTCTTGGAACACAAGACTGTGGCTGACGCAATATCTGATGTCCAATGAGATGAAAATTTACATTAATAAATCATTATCACAAACCTCAACTATATTCAACCTAGTAAATGTTATTTCAATCTGGCAACTTTAAATAAGTAGCTTATAAATGAAGGCTACTATTGTTGCCACAAAGAAGTTTATTACTAAAGAGGCCCTTCCCCCAAATGAGTAATGAAATGACCATGTACAAATTACAAATAATCTTGAAAATTTCAATGTATTGAATTACCAATTATAAGAGTACAAAACTTGATTTGCATCACTCACATTATCACATCTAAATAAGATTCTATTTAAAATTAAAAATTCTGGCACAAAATGAGAAGGCCGACCAGATTACAGAGCATCAAGATCTTGATTTCTTGACATGGAAGGTGCATAGTTTGCAAGTCTCATTCAAATTTTGATTGTGGCATTGCAACTAAACTCAATATGGAATACAACCAAACAACTGCTATAAATCTGTACACATTTCATCTGATATTTATCAGCTGCAACCTTACACACAAACTGAATTCAACCAAAGCCCCTCAACAAAGTTTAAATTGGATTGTCAGCAGACATAGTAGCACTACTTGTAGAATAGAAGTGTCGGTGTTGAAGACATAGGCCCATGGCCTGTTGCCGATTCTTGAACTTTTCGTGATTTGATTCACAAGGGATCCGGCCTTTGGAACCCGATCTTTCCATAACTGACGATTGATTGAGATAGCTGCTGGACTTATTGCCTGCTCCGTAATTTACTAGGCATTTTAAGACTGAAACCATTAGATTTTTCATAATCCAGAACATGTTTGGATTTCAGGTGCTTTGTTAGATAAAATTTCTTACCAGTGACATAATCACAAAACTCACATGGGAATCCCTTCCCTAAACCATGTTTATAAAACATGTGGCTATCAAGGCCATCTTTTTTACAGTTGACGTAATCACACAACTTGCATTGAAATCCTTTACCCAGCCCGTGCTTAGAAAACATGTGCTCATTCAAACGATGTTTATCACCTGTAGAATAATCACATAACTTGCATTTTAAGCCTCCCAAACCATGCTTTGAGGAAAGGTGCTTGCTGAGGTGAACTTTACTACCAGCAGCATAGTCACACAACTTGCATTTCAATCCTTGCCCCAAACCATGTTTAGAAAACAAGTGATTTTGGAGATATTGTTTTTGAGCAGTAACATAGCCACACAGATCACATTTCAATCCTTGCCCCAAACCATGTTTCACAAACAGGTGACGTTGGAAATTTTCTTTTCGAGCAGTAACATAGTCACACAGATCACATTCTATACTCTTCCCTAAACCATGTTTAGAGAACATGTGAAATTTGAGACGTTCTTGTCTGTAAGTTTCATAATTACACAACTTACATTTGGCTCCTTCCCCCAAGCCATGTTTAGAAAACAAGTGCCTATGGAGACTGTGTCTTATAGCAGTTACATAGTTGCATAACTTGCATTTAAATTCAGATCCAAAATCATTTTTGTTTAATTGGTGGGCATTAAAAGGAACTTTGGAATGGGATGCATCAGTGGATGAGGAAACTTTATGCAATTTCTCAGCCAGTCTTCCACTGTCTTTGTTAGACAAGATTGACTCAAAAAACTTGAACTCAGCCACAGGCTGATCAAAGAGAACTTCCTGGACTAAAGCTGCTCTATTGGGCACTGGAGAAATATTTTTCTCAGCAACAGAAATATTTTTTTCATTGTTTTCAGGAGAAACTGCCATCCACTCATCCTGTCCAGTGTTGCTCTGGGCATTGCAAGGCAAGACATCCTGGAGACGGAGAGCAGGTTCATGTGAGCAATTCTTTCAAGTCAGGCAATGAACTCAAGTCATAAAATTATTGCAGTGTTCAAACATATATTAGATAAAATTATCATTGTCTTCTACACTTTATTATGGAGACAGAATTCACATAAAAGGCTTGAATTATATCAATTATATACATTAGAATTATTTCTTACAAATACAAAATCATCATGGTAATAGAAATAGAAATGACGTCAGGGCACAGAGCTTCTGTCAATGCAAGTCTATAAACAATGTCTCAAGTCGTGCCTGATGTATATACATCTTTTACAGAACATTGACATTTTGTATACCATAAACTGGGGTAACTTTGACTCCCGGGGTAACTTTGACCACTTTTGGTTTTTTAACAAAAACCCCCAAAACTCAAAAACCATTTGACATAGAAAAATTTTGTCAATGGGCATTAAAGACCTAATACTGAGGCTACGTAACACAATAGAAAGATTTAAAAAGTTTGCATATCTAATAGGTTAAAAAAATTAAAATGTGACCCACAAAAAAACTATTTTTTAAAGCCTGTCAGAGTACCCCTCCATTTTTTTTTATTTTTTGGCAAAATAACTCCAGGTTTTGATGCATTGTAGTAGAACTCTTCTAGTTACATATGCAAAAGACAAATTTGAGAAAAGTGTCATAATTTGCAAATGGGGGCGCCGCCCCACAATGGGGTAACTATGACCACCTAATGGCAGCCGTGACGGGGTAACATTGACCGGCTTGGAAATTAAGTTAAAATTACCATAGGTACCTATATAACATATTTTATGTTTGATACGCCTATTAATGTTTTTTCTTCATGTTTCAGACTCTACAGAGTCTTATATATGGTAATTTTAGCTTAATTTCCAAACTGGTCAATGTTACCCCGTCACGGCTGCCATTAGATGGTCACATTTTGCCCATTTGAGGGCGGCACCCCCCATTTGCAAACTATGACACTTTCCTAAAATTTTTCTTTTGCATATGTAACTAGAAGAGTTCTACTACAATGCATGGAGTTATTAGGAGTTATTTTACCAAAAAATAAAATTGATTTTACCACCCGGTCAAAGATACCCCCAGAGCTGGGGTAAAAAAGACCAGCGGTTTTTTTTACATCAAAACTATGAGAGGCAGGAGCCAGCAATTTATGGTGAGTAAAGCTAGAGTATAGACCTGTATTTTGCATGTTTCAATTTAAGTTTAACTTATCTACTAAAAAAATGGCATCATTTTGAAAAAAAGTGGTCAAAGTTACCACAGTTTACGGTACCTGATACGAGGATTATATAGAAAGATTTCATCTGTAAAATCAACAGAAAGAAAATATAAATTCATATCTATTTCCAACATAGAAATACCAAACTCTAATTTATTTATACAGAAGAACAAAAAAAAACCCTGAAAAACAATGTATACAAGAAATGAACACCATTGCAGCATGCATTACCAGAGGAGGTACATATTGCCACAGAAGTTCTGTTCATTTCAAACCTTCAATGTAATACTAACAACAAGCTTAGATTAAGCAGGTAGATATTTTATCAGAAAATGAGTCAAAAACTTTGGATGGGAGAACATAAGAATTGAGAATATAATTGCTTAACAAATGATAAATGTACGTATTAAAAATAAGTGCTGATTATCAGATCAGATCAGAAGAGCTGATCATCATCAGCTATCATCAGCATTTGAATTCCTCAGCATCTTATTTGTACTGAGAAACCAGCTCTACCAACCTGCTTATGAGGCACTGCAGCAGTGTACTGTGAGGCGCTGGTGCAGGCCTCGTGAGCCTCAACTTGAACCTCTTTCTTGCATGGCTTGCAAGATGAGGGAAGTGGAGTTTGCTGGTCAACACATCATGAGCAGGAACATTAGTTACAATGCGTGGATTTGGATGAAATTCATAAATTAAAAAATATCAAAAAATGGCCTAACTCAAAAAGGATTATACCATAGATAATAAATTAAAATATTCAATACAAGATTCACAGGATAACACAATGTGAATCAAATACTTTAATTTAATAACATTTATTAGCAATTCATGAATAGTTACCTACAATAAAAATATTCTTATAAGGATGTTCCTTAGCTTATTTCTGTGTAAGCTTATTTTGTGGAAGCTTTTGCTTACTGCAAAAATATGTTTCATCCAAATTCTGTTTGAGTTAATAGTAATAATTTTAAATAAATTACAAGCTTACAAATCTTGTTAAAAATATCACCTCATATTCTTCACTGCAAAGTGGTTCATCCTTCACAGTTATGTCCTCTCCCTCATCTTCAGGCTCCTCTTTGATGTAAACTGTCATGATGGAGGGTAGGGATGAGCTGCTGCCCTCCTTTGCTGGATGGAATGTACAGGAATTAATAGCATGAGGCTACTTGCAGCTAAGAAAATAAACATAATACTGGACTCAAGCTATCTTTACTGCCTCCTCAACCCTTCAGCCAGCAAGATACTCTTATATGATCACTTAAAATTGCCTCCCAAACGATCCCACCACAGCCTCCAGTTTGTGGTTGAGGCTACAGTATTCCCATCAGGCAACGTCAGGCTGAAGCAATGTTGAAACAATGCACTTTGGGACATTGAAATCCCATCAATTTTTAGTTTTGAATGAGAAGTGAATCAACATCATTTTTTTCAATCTTGCATCAATAATTGCCTGAATACTGTGACATTCATGATGGAACGTGTTAACCTGATACATACATTTTACATGTGCTCTTTTAACATTGGATTTCAAGGCAATTTCAACATTGAAACTATATCAAAATGTATGATGTTGAAAAAAATAATGTTGATTCACTTTTTATTCTAGACTAACATTCAATGTTATTTCAAAATTTTAAAGTATGTTGTTTCAGTGTTGATTTAGCCTGACATTGACTGCTGGATCAGGCCTCTGCTAATCACTAGTTATTATCTGATCACCACTCCACATGAACATTTAGACTTGGATTGCAGCTTTTCATATCTTTAAAAGATAGAAATAGTAATATTTATTCAATCAATGAAAGTAACTTGATAATATTGAATTACATTAAGACTAAATAGCTACTCTATACATTTGAATGTTTGGATATATAACATTTTTTTAGCATATTGACCTTATTAAATCAATTCTTCAACTGCAATTTACTGTTTCAATATGTAAAATTTTTGGAAATTCTTATGAGTAAATATATCTTATAATTGGATATTTGAAAGCTGAAAGTTGTCATCACCAACTTACTTTCCAAACTGCAAAGGGATTTGGTTCAACAATGAAATGAACAATAAAATCATGAATATCAACAAAGTATAACATCTTTCAGATTCACAAATAAAATAGACTTGCAAGCACCAGTTGTGAAGCATACCTTCAGGCTCGAGTTTGCACACGTCAGTTGCTGCTTGAATGAGGCTCTGCTCAGGGCACCAGCCACCTTTGACTGCAGCATCTGAGAGCTGGTGCAGAGCAACTGTGCACTCTTTTATGCTGTATGCCATGATATTAATGTGGGGGTATATAAGTATGAGGTTTCCTGAGACACACTGGAAGCAATAAGATATCCAGCAATAACCAACTTTAACCAAGCAGGAAGAGTATCTGTAAGCAATTCAAGATCAAATAAGTATCAGCAAACAGGGTAATAAGGGACTGTTTTGAGCATTTTTGTAAATAACTTCTTACTATGAAACATTTCGTTAAAGAGTTTGGCTCATTCTAAAGATCTTTGCAGGGGCTATTGTATGGCATCTCCAAGCAAAATCCATATGCTATTGGTAAGGTGCCAGAAAGAAAATAAAAGCCTCCCAAATTACCTTTGGGAATGGGGTAATTAGGGACAATTGAAATAAAACTTAATTTTAAAACGTTTGAAGCATGCAGAGTGCACTCATCCATTATTAACAGTACTCCAAAGTCCTCCTCTTCTTTTGTAGATGGTGTAGATGTAGGATAAATGACGTTTTCTGTGATTTGTACTTGTTTTTCCTTTATTGATATGATATTACCATATCCATACATTACTGCATTATTTATGTGATATTACCATATCCATGGACATGTCATTGAGCAGAGCATTGACAACGACCTTGTCCACTGTAAGCTTCATAACAGCAGCCATACCAATAGCATTTCCTGTTTATCAGTGAGCTTACAGGACTGGGCTTGTAATTTTACACAATTTTAATTAGGTCAAGTAAACTATAACAAGAAAAAGATCATTAAAAACATACCTGGAACAGAAAATAATATTTTAGTGACATCCATCATATTTTTTGGAGAAAAAAAATCCTAGTTTAGGTTAATTACTTTTCATTCTATGTTGCCCAGTGAACAATACTATTGGTGACAATCAATGCACAATTTTGTAGTGACCAATTAAGCACGAATTTTTTGTCAAGTGAATTTTTTTTTGCCGAGTGAGGTAAATGTACCATCAACTGGGGTAATAAGGGACGGCTTTGGGCGTTTTTTGTTAACAACTTCTCACCATGAAACATTTCATAAACAAGTGTGGGCTCATTTTAAAGCTCTTTGCAAAGGCTGCCATATGGGATTCCCAAGAAAATTTCATATGCTATTCCTAAGGTGCCAGATGCAAAATAAGTGTCCCGAATTACCCCTGGGAACGGGGTAATCCAGGACACTCAAAATATAACTTAATTTTAAAATGTTTGAAGCATGCAGAGTGTACTCATCCATTACTAACAGTACTCTGAAGTCCTCCTCTACCTTGGTAGATGATGTAGATGTGAAATTATTAGAAAATGGCCAGAAAAGGCGGTACCATACTGTCAAAATCTATCTCCTCCTGGGATTTTCAAGCTACAATGTCGAGATGCTTATCATTCAATGCGTAATGACCAAATCTTCCAATTGGTTAAAGCTTTTTTTTTTTAAAATTCAAATTTTTGTGGGTGGGGGGGCATTTTTCGTAAATTGTTTGATACATTTTTTATTTCCCATTTTTCGTAAATTGTTTATTACATTTTTTATTTCCCTCTTTTCCCCCATCCCTTTTTTTGAAATATTTTCAAAACTATAGTGGAATTGAAAAAAATCTACAATGAATCTCTAGATCTTTTCTTTGCAAATTGAACGGTATATCTCTCATTGCTGTAGCTCCAAAACTCTAGGAGATAGGTTTGCAGTGACAATAAGTTCAAATGTTCAGGAGAGTGCGACAAAGCCCTGAGTGCCCGCGGGCGGCCGCGGCGTGTTATATGTAGACATTTATGGGAGCAAGGATACCAGGCAAAGCCTTACTTGAGCTAGAATTCAGTCACAGATGCAGAGAATGACTACATGAGCACCTTCCAGCATAGCAGCTACTGGGCAACTGAACTACAGGGTCCACAGACGTTAGTCTTATGTGTCTGGCCAGCAATTTCCCCCGAAAGAAAATGTTTCACGAACTTATTTACAAGGTTGCATGCACGTGTTACCCCAAATAACTCATTTTACCCTAAAAACAGTCTGATTGTATGACAAGTGTCAACTGAACATGTGATAATGCAGTCTGACTGCCCCAATGTGACCGCAACCAGTGTGGAATTCTGTATAGGTAATATATTCTCATGTCAATATAAGAAAACGTATTGAAATACCAACCCTACCACCGCGTTACACCACCTTCCACTGCAATGAAAATTGATAAACTGAGCTCATTAGAAACTGTCGTGCTTCTGAAATCGTGCATGGTTTGAAATCCAATCCCGTGTTGCCAACGACTAATCAAGTTAACTAGTCATTTATCTGTAGGCTAGCGGACTCATTTTTGCAATGAATACATTCTAAAATTAAAAAAAAACACATCCAGCTTTGTAAAAAATTCTCATGATTGGGCAACACCAACAAAGTTTTTGATATCACACAAAATTATGAGATAAACTGCTACTTTTTCACTGTGTAGGTTCACATTGTGTTTTCTGTTTACGTATTACAAGACGGTGGCACACGCTTATGTTTTGTTTGTGTCTAGTTTGATTTCACAATAAATAGATTTGATTCACATTCCATTCTGAGATTTAAATGATTGAAAGTTTTTTTAAATTATAAAAACCCATTTATACATTCCAGATTTGAATTTTTTCCATTTTTTGCCCTATTATGTTGAATTTATCTTAATAAATTCTCTTCAAATTCTGAATGATTTTGTCCCATGTTTTTGGACTTTTGTGTCTTTTAAAAAATTTTTGTTTAACATAGGAAACTATTTCATTATATAAAACATAGAGCACGTACCATATAGTGCATTAATAATACAATTTATTTCAATAAAAATTAATTTTCAATTTAAAAAATATAATCAGATTTTTAATTCAACATTTTTCTAATAGAATTTAATTCTACAGCATGTACCATCTAGTGTATTAAATAATAAAATTTGATTTAGTAAAATTTAATTTTATTTCATTTTTTAATTTAATTTAATTCTACAGCTTCAACCGGTATAAATGAGCATCATAGGAATCAAAGTAAAACTGTGATTCATACATCACAAATTGAATGACATTGGATGGATTTGATAGGTATTTTATTAATCCTGTTTATATATATAAGAACAGAAATGGCGCTTCTATTTCAGAATGATAATGGAAATGTTCCTACTATTTCAGAAACTTTTCTTGAATACACTTCCGAAAACTAAAGTTCTGTAATCAATGGAGTCTTTGAAATGACAAAATCGTTCAATTTAAAATTTTTAGCTATAAGAGTAAGATCATCATTCATCAATATGATCAGCATTCATTCGTCATTTGTGAGGAGCTGTAAGGAAAAATTTGTTGTTTTGATGTAAAAGAATGTTTTTCAATTAAAAGAAATGCAAGATTTTTGGAAATACGATGTTAAAATCAACGATCCGTATTAGAATTCTATACAATTTCAGAATTATCTTCAAAAAGTTTGTTTTCGTTTGTTTGATCAGAAGTTTTCTTTCGTTTGATCAGAAGTTTTTGTTCGTTTGATCAGAAGTTTTCGTTTGTTTGATCAGAAGTTTTTGTTCATTTGATCAGAAACAGAAAAAGTTTTTGTTTGTTTGATCAGAAACAACATAATTATTCATTCTCTTGCACTACGTATACGATTGATTAGTTGGACTCAGTTACCATCTGCATCCCCGCTAGATTATGCACCGGGAGTGGGAAATAAGCTAGGTACCTATTTAATTCAGTAGCACGTTAGCCGACGTGATATGTAGTTCTGCTCGTCTGAACTCTGAATTGCGTGTTTAGTGTGCATGATGGAAAACTCCTCTTTGCAGCGTAGTTATAATTACTTAATGAAGTTTAGTTCATTGCGGTCAACTTAAGAGACAAATTTTCAACTAACTAATAATTTTTGTAAGTCTAATTTTAATTGTTGAGTGAAAGGTGCAGCGTGCAGGCTTACAACTTCCAAGTGATTAGGTACTTTATAGAAACTGAGCAAGTTAGCATACGTGTTTTAAGCCTTTAAGAAGTTCATTTTTTGCCTCAAATAACGATGTTGGGTAGAAAAAGTGGTCTTGGTGGATCAAAATAATATATAAACCTTCAAAATTAGAATTCCATCCTGACCGCAACTACGTAATCGTAAACTTGATGTTTACATTTTTTTGGCAGGAACTCTTTGCAACCAATTTCTGGACAAGCTTCACTGCATCCTGATCCATCCAACATACTGGAAACCTTACTTTTTTTTAAATAGTTGGCCAAAGACTGACAAATATATTAAATGCAAGAATTTCAATCTAAATGTGTCGGCAAGATCTTCTCAAGGCATAAATTTTGCTACTGAAGCATCGCCAAAGATCTTGCAATATTCATCCACTCTCTGCACAGTGGCTGCCCACATACTAGCCTAGTACATAGGTTACTTAGGTAGATAGTAGAAATGTTGAACTTTACGGTTTACGCAACTATTTTCAGTTATGCAATATTTTTACTAGTTTAGCCAGTACAACATATCTATGAAAGGTGGGACAACTGTCCTGATTTACCATGCCCATCTCTCATAGTGGCAAACCAGAGATTTTTTAGAATCAGTTCATTTTTAATTTTCTCAGGCATCTCTTATTACCCCATGGCCTGTTAAGCCCCATTTGATGGTAAAATTGGTGATCAAAATTCTTTGTTGCTAATCATTTTTTTGTCAACTGCAGCCTTTGCTAATCAATTTTCTACTGAAAATGTGTTTTTAGGGCAGTTCATTATCCCGGGGCCCGGGTTGTGTCTCCTATTACCCCATGTTGCGGAGCCAGAATGGCCACCATTTTTTTGATTGAGGCTCAATCCAAATCCATAGCTCAATCATTGAGCTATGCAAATTTCATCAATAACGTTTTCAAGACAGCGCCTGTGTGCAACTTTTTTGCAAGTGAAATTTTCTAATACCGAAAATGTTTCTTTACTACAGACCTTAGCAAAGGTACTTTTTAAATAACTCACTTTTCAGTTTTCACAGTTCACACTGTTTTCAGGGATTTTTTAGATGTATGATTTCTTAACTTGCATTATGCTACATAGATAGGATCATTACCTACTCATTGGTAGTTTGGTACTATTTGTAAAGGTATACACTATATTGTCTATACAGTATACACCATTGCACCGTATACTATACATAGAAGTATAATTCAAATTATAAGAGTTTTTAAAATTATTATTTGCAAGTTAACTTTACAAAATCAAGGACGAAACGAACTAGATGTTCAATCAATGAATGCAGCTGACTCTCTCAGTCTCAGACTTTTCCGTGAAGATTCTGCGTCTAGAGGAGCGCAGCCGTGGCGAACAAATGATCCATGATATTTCACGGAGAATTAAGCGTTTCCGGATTGTTGAAAACATGAGGGGTATACTAATTTTTAACTGTGCAGTACATATCGATTGCAATTTCGAATAGTATAAATTGGGGCACATGCACCATATTTTTTGCGTTTTATCTTAATTTAGTCTGATCTTAGACAATCAACGCATATGTCCTTCAACCTATTGAAGACATTGAATGCTAAATTATGATATGGTGAAATTCATCAAAAATTCACTGCAAATGATAATATAACACATTATGACACGGATGTGGTGGTCCATCAATGGAGAATTGAACCATGCACGAGGTGATTATTACACAAATAAAAGTTTTGATTAATCAGCATTGGAGACTTATAAGATTTTGGCGACTTCGTGACTAAACTGGCAGGAATTAGCGTCAATGGTTGGTAAACATAAACAGTTGATATTGATGGCCATGCATTTCGTAAGAGCATCAATGGGGTATCGAACATATTGAGGTAAGTGCGAATTTATACCAGGTCTACGAGTGGAGGCTGGCAATATCTCGTTAGTTTTCTTGAAGCATTGCATTGCAAATAAATTGCTGCAGTCACTACGGTTAACATCATCACGTTCTAACATATGAAGAAACAATTAAAAAACTACCCAGTTATTAAATGATATTAAAGCTGCACAGGGGGTATAATGTGGTATCATATGTACGCATTGATTAAAACCATGAAGTGTTTTTAGATCTCACCCCAAAGGGTAAGCCATCGTTAATATACACAATTCTCGTTTAACAGGGAGACATGAAATATGGCTGATCATTCGTAAGGAAGGGAAAGGGCAAGGAAGCCATTGTGTATAATAACCACCGAGTAGTGGCATGTTTATGATCAGCATCGAAATAGTCGCTCTAGCGATGGATCTCTAGATTTTACATTATATAACTAATGGTTGGCCACGCTGATTGCCTAGGGTTGACACATAAATAATGCGAATAGATGAAGACGCTTAAAACTGAAATTGCATATCACCAAAAGATTAATCCAGGCTGGAGAAGGGAAGAGTAGCACCGATGCTCGCAAAATGTCAACACGGAGCAGACTGAGGCTTGGGCGGGTATAGCGCACCGAGCGAGGCTTGTAAAAACACACCACGTTTTTGAGGTGGACTATGTTGTAGTATTTGTGGAGATAAGAGTAGTATAGTATTGTGATTACGGCGCTGAAGAAATTAGCCTGTGGAAATATCTGCTGGAGTTGTATCAGGTCCGTAAGGGGCTTAGCATTTGGCATAGTATAGGTAGTATCTTCGGCTTTGAAGAATAGGCCTGTCGCTGATTCTTGTACATTTCTTGACTAGACTGGCATTTTTATAAAATCTTCTCAACGGACGGCAGATTTAAAATTGCTTCTAGATTTCAGTTGTTCCGTAGGATACGAGGCATTTTAAGACTAAACATATGCTCCAAGACTAAACATATGCTCGTGACTGCAAGTTGTAAGCTGATCTGACGAACACACTAGAGCGACGTCCCACATTACATGGACGCTTCACACTCGCTTACAGTGACTACAACTTCACTTCCATATCCACGTCACGTGCTTGAGGTCTAACAACACATAAACAAAACCAGGCATGCGCACGTGGGGGTCCCAGGCACCGCGCTCGTGGGGGTCCCAGGCACCGCGCATGTGGAGGTCCCAGGCACCGCGCACGTGGGGTCCCAGGCACCGCGCACGTGGGGGTCCCAGGCACCGCGCACGGGGGGGTCCCAGGCACCGCGCACGGGGGGGTCCCAGGCACCGCGCATGTGGGGGTCCCAGGCACCGCGCATGTGGGGGTCCCCACATGCGCGGTGGTCCCCACATGCGCGGTGGTCCCCACATCCCCTTGCACCGCGGTGAACGGTGGTTCACCGCGGGTTTTGTCGTTTTAGTTTGATGTGCCGCTCATTTTCATGGCAATGGCGGTTTGTCTGTGTAATGAGTTGTGTATAATATTTTCTGGCGTATAGTCAGGCGGTGATACTATCACGGCATAGGGCTAGATCTCCATCAGTTTATGTATAGGCTAACGGTTACCGATAATAATGTTGCTTCGAGGAGTTTCCCTCAACATTAGACTGACTGCGGCAGCAGGCCCTTTCCAGGCCGAGAAGCGCTGCCACAATATTGCGCTGCTGTGGACATTCCTGCGCTGTTGATCTCCCTGGCGTTGCGCTGGGGCGAGCGTTGGCGCAGGCAAGTTCACCCGCGGCTGGCTTCCAGACTGCGGCGATTTCTGACTGGGTAGTAGCTTCAAAATTTGTGCGGTGCCATGAATAGTTTGCATGTACAAGATGGTGTGATGCACTATTTTTTGTAGCATATTTACTCTCTAGGGTTGCCAGATGGGTTGATTTCCAGCCAAATTAGAGGTTCTGTTTACTCATTAAGTTGCATTGGTCAGCGAAAATTCATGAAGGGATCAAAATAAAGCATTTTCAATTAAAAAAATACTTTTTTTGATGACTGATAACTTCACCCGCAATTTCGAATTAACTGATGAATCTTTAATACGGAGCCTTTATATCCGAGCTGTTTTTGCAGTTGTCTCTTGCCGCTCTGGCAGCCTCGTCTTCGAGGTTGTGTTAATTAATCTGTTGTGTTCTACCTCTTATTAATGCCTTCAGAACTGAGCTCAGACATCATCATTATTTTAGGTTCTCATATTATCTTAACACTAAAAATTTCTCGGCTAAACGAAGCGTTCTATATTTCACAAACAGAAACAAAATTGTGTTCTTGATATAATAAGAGTCTTTCAAGTGTTTGACCGCGACAACTGAACGTTAAGTAGTTTGTGTCATTGAAAAATACGGTCTAAACAAGTCCTTTAAGCCTATGTCGGATTTGGTCGTTTTTTTTTTCGAGCTAACGTCTGGTAACCTTGATGCCATACATAAAATGCAACTATTCCATGTAAGGGAAGTATTTGTGTATTTCTAGCAAATAAACACAACGTGTTCATCAAACTCATGAACATTATTTAATTCCTTTCTTATAGGATCTTCTACATCATTGGTCAGTCCGCCCATAGTCGTGCAGCAACCATCGCCATCCTGTCGTAATCCACATGGAGGAATCTTCACAACTGCAATAAATCGGCGACTAAAACTACTATTTGTAGGGGCCGATCACCACATGATGATCAATAAGCTGTTTTGATCGCACCAGAAAGTTTTGGTTCAGTTTTGCTTATAAAACAGATCGTTTCTATTGATGGTCGCCACATATCTGTGGCAGCTTAAGAGTGAGGCATCGCCATTAGCAGTAAAAATTCAGCAATATCAAGAATTGGCCACAGGCAAAACATGATCAAATCTCAGATTCTGACACAAATAGATTATATTATAGTAATCAACATTGCTCCCAAATAATGTAGTTTGCGGCAGCAACTACGGCCTGGCCCATAATTAGGGAGATCAAAATGACACTTGGACGGTGTCTGGTCTGAAGCGCGAATAGTATGATTCCAGTTAAGGATTCTTCCTTGCAATTATCAAGTCTGAGAGAGTTGTCAAACTGTGGAGAATTGAATTTTGATCTCTAGAGAAGTGATAGAACAGAATAGAAGTGTCGGCGTTGAAGAAATAGGCCCATGGCCTGTTGCCGATGATATGATGAGTGATACATGAGCTCTGACACTAAGAAGCCTAACACGCAGCGAACATAAGATGCATTGAATATCGCGTAGAATTTTATATTTTTGGGGCGGTATCAGCGGGAGTAAGATTTGGCAATTACCCTTTTCGCCTATTCTGAACATCACAAAATTTCACAGCTAGCTACGGGTCTCGAACCCACAACTCACTGCTCCAGTATCCGGTGTTAAACCGCCCATCCACCTCGATAATCTTGACCTGAACTGTCACGTGAAGCTAGAATCAAACCCAACACTCACCACTACAAAAATATTAGTTACAATATAGATAGTTAATTAGAACAATGCCTTTTCATGAACAAATAATGAATGCTATTTTGTGACAGGAAAATTGTTTACAAGGTAATTGATACAATAAGGATTCACCAATTTAAATTTACGACACAATTCTTATCTAGAAGAAATTGAGAATAACAGTTTACATTGTAAATACAATCAGGACTTGAAAGAAACTAAATGACAGTTGGCATTTAATACCTACACATTGGATTGAAAAGAAATGGAGGAAGGCATTGAACATAAAGCGGCATTTAGAGGAGCTGGAAAAATCCAATTTTATTTAAAATTACCACGAATAGTTATAGCTTGAATATGTACTCAGTCAATTGAGAATGTTATGAAGAATCTCTACAGCATCTGTAATAAATAAAGTGCCTAAACATCTCTCAAATGTTTGCTAGGATAAGGTAATTGGGTTCCTCTTGCAACACAAGACTGTGGCTGACGCAATATCTGATGTCCGTGGAGATGACATGAACCAACTCAGATCTTGAGGAACATTAAAGCAAAAAAGGACATATTTTTACAACACTTTTCCATAACTTTAGCTATTGTTTGTTCGTTTGTCTGCTAAAAATCTTATAATCGATATTTAACACACTTCTACAGGTCAAATCGATCTGAAATTTTGCACACTTGCATAAAGTTGGAGACAATGCATGAATCAATTGACAGAAGAAATAATTTTTAAAATGTAATTTTTTTTTCTAATAATAAAGACAAATTTTATAAAATAATTTTTTTTTCAAATATTGAAAATAAAATAAGAAATTCATACTACATGTGTAACATCAGAGACAATGGCCTCTTTAGGAGAGTTGTCTGTAAAAAGTAAATTTTGAATGCATAGAGATAAAATCTCATGTATTTTATCATATGTACAATATCTCAAGAGATATTATCTTTCAAATGTTATTTATAGCTGAAGATTGGGTAATTTAAATTCAAAGTCAAATATGTAAGCCTAAAATTTACATTAAGAAATCATTATCACAAACCTCAACTATATTCAACCTAGTAAATGTTATTTCAATCTGGCAACTTTAAATAAGTAGCTTATAAATGAAGGCTACTATTGTTGCCACAAAGAAGTTTATTACTGGAGATGCTCTTTCTTCAACTGAGTACTGAAAATGACCAAGAGCTTAGAACAAATAATCTTGTAAATTTCAATGTATTGAATTACCGATTATATGAGTAGGAACAAAACTTGATATGCATCACTCACATTATCTCATCTAAATAAGACTCTATTAAAATTAAAAATTCTGTCACAAAATGAGAAGGCCGACCAGATTACAGAGCATCAAGATCTTGATTTCTTGACATGGAAGGTGCATAGTTTGCAAGTCTCATTCAAATTTTGATTGCGGCAGTGCAACTAAACTCAATATAGAATACTTCAACCAAACAACTGCTATAAATCAGTACACATTTCATCTGATATTTATCAGCTGCAACCTTACACACAAACAGAATTCAACCAAACCCCCTCAACAAAGTTTAGATTGGATTGTCAGCAGACATTGTAGCACTACTTGTACTATTAGATTTTTCATAATCCAGAACATGTTTGGATTTCAGGTGCTTTGTTAGATAGCGTTTCTTACCAGCAACATAATCACAAAACTCGCATGGGAATCCCTTCCCTAAACCATGTATATAAAACATGTGGCTATCAAGGAGATCTTTTCTGCAGTTGACATAATCACACAGCTTGCATTGAAATCCTTTACCCATCCTATGCTTAGAAAATAAGTGCACATTTAAACGAGATTTATCACGTGCAGAATAATCACATAGCTTGCATTTTAAGCCTCCCAAACCATGCTTTGAGGAAAGGTGCCTTCTAAGAAAAACTTTACTACCAGCAGCATAATCACACAACTTGCATTTGAATCCTTGCCCCACCCCATGTTTAGAAAACAAGTGATTGCGGAGACTTTGTGTTTGAGAAGTAACATAGTCACACAGATCACATTTAAATCCTTGCCCCAAACCATGTTTTGCAAACAGATGACGTTGGAAAGTGCCTTTTCGAGTAGTAACATAGTCACACAGATCACATTTTACTCTCTTCCCTAAACCATGTTTAGAGAAAATGTGAATTTCGAGATGTTCATGTCTGTCAGTTTCATAATTACACAACTTGCATTTGGCTCCTTCCCCCAGACCATGTCTTGAAAACAAGTGACTATGGAGATTTTGTTTCATAGTCGTTACATAGTTGCATAACTTGCATTTAAATTTAGATCCAAAATCATTTTTGTTTAACTGGAGGGCATTAAAAGGAACTTTAGAATGGGATGAATCAGCAGATGAGGAAACTTTATGCAATTCCTCTGCTAATCTTCCATTGTCTTTGTTGGACAAGTTTGACTCAAAAGACTTGAACTCAGCCACAGGCTGATCAAAGAGAACTTCCTGGACTAAAGCTGCTCTATTGGGCACTGGAGAAATATTTTTCTCAGCAACAGAAATATTTTTTTCCTTGTTTTCTGGAGAAACTGCCGTCCACTCATCCTGTCCAATGTTGCTCTGGGCATTGCAAGGCAAGACATCCTGGAGACGGAGAGCAGGTTCATGTGAGCAATTCTTTCAAATCAGGCAATGAACTCAAGTCATAAAATTAGGGCGGTGTTCAAACGTATATTAGATAAAATTATCATTGTCTTCTACACTTTTTCATGTAGACAGAATTCAAAAAAAGCTTGAATTATATCAATTTTGTACATTAGAACATTTATGATAAAAGCAAAAATCATCTTGGCAATAGTAATAGATACCTATGACATCATCATATCACAGAACTTCTGTCAGTGCAAGACCATAAACAATGTCTCAAGTCTTGTCTGATGTATATACATCTTTTACAGAACAATTTTTGGATACCTGATGCGAGGATTATATAGAAAGAATTCATCTGTAAAATAAACAGAAAGAAAGTGTGAATTCATATACATTCCGAACATAGAAAAACTTACCCAACTCTAATTTATTTATACAGAAGAACAAAAAAAATCTGAAAAACAAGATACTGGTATACAAGAAATAAACACCATTGCAACATACATTAATAGAGAAGGTATATAATGCCACAGAAGTTCTGTTCATTTCAAACCTTCAATGTAATACTAACAACAAGCTTAGATTAAACAGGCAGATATTTTATCAGAAAATGAGTCAAGAACTTTGGATGGGAGAACATAAGAATTGAGAATATAAATTGTTTAACAAATGAGAAATGTATTAAAAATAAGAGCTGAAGAGATGAAATTTCACACTACAGCCAAAGCAGACAGATCATCAGCATTTCAATTCCTCAGCAATTTATTTGTACTGAGAAACCAGCTCTACCAACCTGCTTATGAGGCACTGCAGCAGTGTACTGTGAGGCGCTGGTGCAGGCCTCGTGAGCCTCAACTTGAACCTCTTTCTTTCATGGCTTGCAAGATGAGGGAAGTGGAGTTTGCTGGTCAGCTCATCATGAGCAGGGACATTAGTTCCCATGCATGGATTTGGATGAAATTCATAAAATAAAAAGCTCCAGAAAATAACCTAACTGAAAAAGAATTATACCATAGATACTAAATTAAAATATTTAATACAAGATTCACAGAACAACACAATGTGAATCAAATACCTTAATTTAATAACATTTATTAGCAATTCATGAATAGTTACTTATAATAAAAATTCTTTATAAGGTTGTTCATAAGCTCATTTCTGTGTAAACTTTTGCTTTGGTACTGTAAAAATATGTTACATCCAAATTCTGTTTGAGATAATAATTTAGCACATTCATGCAAGTATTGAGTGAAATTAAATTACAAGCTTACAAATCTTGTTAAAAATATCACCTCATATTCTTCACTGCAAAGTGGTTCATCCTTCACAGTTATGTCCTCTCCCTCATCTTCAGGCTCCTCTTTGATGTAAACTGTCACGATGGAGGGTAGGGATGAGCTGCTGCCCTCCATTGCTGGATGAAATTTACAGGAATTAATAGCATGAGGCTACTTGCAGCTAAGAAAATCACATAACACTGGACTTAAGCCATCTTAACTGCCTCCTCAACCCTTCAGCCAGCAAGATACTCTTATATGATCACTTGAAATTGCCTCCCAAACGATCCCACCACAGCCTCCAGTTTGTGGTTGAGGCTACAGTATTCCCATCAGGCAACGTCAGGCTGAAGCAATGTTGAAACAATGCACTTTGGGACATTAAAATCCCGTCAATTATTAGTTTAGAATGAAAAGTGAATCAACATCATTTTTTTCAATGTTGCATCAACAATTGCCTGAATACTGTGACATTCTTGATGGAACATGTTAACCTGATACACACATTTTACAAGTGCTTGTTTAACATTGGAATTCAATGCATTTTCAACATTTAAACTATATAAAAATGTGCGATGTTGAAAAAATTATGTTGATTCACTCTTTATTCTGGACAAACATTCAATGTTATTTCAACATTTAAAGTATGTTGTTTCAACATTGTCTCAGCCTGACATTGCCTGCTGGGTTATGCCTCTGCCAATCACCAGTTATTATCTGCCCATCATTTCACTCCATTCATAGCATCACCTCTACCATGTCCAAGAATTAAATATGGCATTTAAATGAACATTTAGACTTGGACATTGAAATTGAGGCTTTTCACATCTTTAAAAGATGGAAATAGTAATATCTATTCAATCAATCAAATTAAATTGATCATATTGAATTAAATTAAGACTAAATAGCTACTCTATACATTTGAATGATTGAAAATATAACATTTTTTAGCATAGTGACCTTATTAAATAAATTTTTCAACTGCAATTTTCTGTTTCAATATGCAAAATTTTTGGAAATTCATAGGAGTAAATATATCTTATAATTGGATATTTGATAGCTGAAAGTTGTCATCACCAACTTACTTTCCAAACTGCCAAGGGATTTGGTTCAACAATGAAATGAACAATAAAATCATGAATGTCAACAAAGTATAACATCTTCCAGATTCACAAATAAAATATACTTGCAAGCACCAGTTGTGAAGCATACCTTCAGGCTCGAGTTTGCACACGTCAGTTGCTGCTTGAACGATGCTCTGCTCAGGGCACCAGCCACTCCTGACTGCAGCATCTGAGAGCTGGTGCAGAGCAACTCTGCACTCTTTTATACTGTATGCCATGAGATTAATGTGGGGGTATATAAGTATGAGGTTTCTTGAGACACACTAGAAGCAATAAGATATCCAGCAATAACCAACTTGAACCAAGCAGGAAGAGTATCTGTAAGCAATTCAAGATCAAATAAGTACCATCAAACAGGGTAATAAGGGACTGTTTTGAGCATTTTTGTAAATAACTTCTTACTATGAAACATTTCATTAAAGAGTTTGGCTCATTTTAAAGATCTTTGCAAGGGCTATTGTATGGCATCTCCAAGCAAAATTCATATGCTATTGGTAAGTTGCCAGACAGGAAATAAAAGCCTCCCAAATTACTCTTGGGAATGGGGTAATTAGGGACAATTGAAATAAAACTTAATTTTAAAAACGTTTGAAGCATGCAGAGTGTACTCATCCATTATTAACAGTACTCCAAAGTCCTCTTCTTCCTTTGTAGATGTTGTAGATGAAAAATAAATGACATTTTCTGTGATTTGTACTTGATTATCCTTTATTGATATATTACCATATCCATACATTACTGCATTATTGATGTGATATTACTGCAACCATGGACATGTCATTGAGCGTTGACAACAACCTTGTCCACAGTAAGCTTCATAACAGCAGCCATACCTATAACATTTCCTCTTTATCTGTAAGCTTACAGGACTGGGCTTGTAATTTTGAACAATTTTAATTGGGTCAAGTAAGATCATTAAAAAACGTACCTGGAACAGAAAAGAATATTTTAGTGACATCCATCATATTTTTTGGAGAAATAAATCGTAGTTTAGGTCAATTTATTTTCATCCTATGTTGCCCGGAGCACAGTCGTATTGATGCCACTCAATGCACAATTTTGTGATGACCAATGTGCACTACTTTTTTGTTAAGTGATTTTTTTTGCCGAGTGAGGTAAATGTACTGTCAAACGGGTAATATAGAACGGTTTTGGGCGTTTTTTGTTAACAACTTCTTACCATGAAACATTTCATAAACAAGTTTGAGCTCATTTTAAATCTCTTTGTGAGAGCTATTATAAGGGATTTCAAAGAAAATTTTGTATGCTATTCCTAAGGTGCCAGATGTAAAATAAAAGTGTCCCGAATTACCCCCTGGAATGGGGTAATCTGGGACTGTGGGACACTAAAAATATAACCTAATTTTAAAATCTTTGAAGCATGGTGAGTGTACTCATCCATTACTAACAGTACTCTGAAGTCCTCCTCTACCTTTGTAGATAATGTAGATGTAGAATTGTATGATGTAGATGTAAAATTCTTAGAAAATGGCCAAAATTGGTGGTACTGTAGAAATCTTATCTCCTCCTAGGATTTACAAGCTACATCATTGAGACGCATATCATTCAATGCCTAAAAACCATATCTATCGATTGGTTGTAGGTAGCTTTTTTTTAATTTGAATTTTTGCAGGTGGTGAGGGCATTTTTCTTAAATTGTTCAATACATTTTTTATTTCCCTCTTTTTCCCACTCCCATTTCCCCTTTTTCAAAATATTTTCAGAAGTACAACAAAATTGAAAAATGCTAGACCAATCTCTAGATCTTTTCTTTGCAAATCGAATGGTATATCTCTCATTCAGTCATTGCTCATTGCTGTAGCTCAAAAACTCTAGGAGATAGGTTTGCAGTGACAATAAGTCTGAATATTTAGGAGAGCGTGACAAAGCCTCGAGCCCCTGCGGCGTGCTATATATAGGCATTTATGGTAGCAAGGATACAAGGCAAGGCCTTACTTGAGCTAGAATTCAGTCACAGATGCAGAAAATGACAGCATGAGTACCTCCCAGGCTCCCCGCAACCGCAAGACAGCTACTAGGCAGCACCAGCGACAGAACTGCAGCATCCACAGACGTTAGTCTTATGTGCCTGGCTGGTAATTTCTCCTAAATTCTGTCAATCTCACATTTTTAAGCCTACACCTATGTGCAACTTTTTTATAAGTAAAATTTTGTAATACGGTAATATTTTTTTGCTACAGACCTTAGCACAGGTACATTACCATAAGTACACTTTTTACACTTTTTTTCAGGGATTTTTTAAAATAAAGGTATTGAAAATATGATTTCCTAACTTAGCATTTTTAGGGTTGTTCCTCATTACCCTGGGTCAGGCTGTGGGTGGTGTCTCTTGTTACTCCATCTTGCAGAATGGCCACCATTTTTTGGATTGAGATATGCAAATTTCATCAATAATGTTTTCAAGACAGCACCTGTGTTGCTGTGTGCAACTTTTTTGTAGGAGGAAAATTTTTTAATGTAGGTACTGCAAAAATTATTTTTTGCTAGTGACCTGAGCAGAGGTACTTTTTAAATATCTCACTTTTCACACTTTTTTCAGGAATTTTTACATGTATGATTTCTTAACTTGCATTACTATGCTACATAGGTACTCGTACAGAGTCGTACTAGGTACCACTACCCTACTATATTGGATAATTACTCATGGTAGGGTAGGGTAAAGGTATACACGTCACTATACACGGTATACATAGAAGTATTATTAAATTATAAGTGATTTTTAAATGATTATTTGCAAGTAAACTTTACACAATCATGGACGAAACGCAATAGATGTTCAATCAATGAACGCAGCTGACTCTCTCCGATTCTCTTCTCCCGTGAAGATTCTGCGGAGAGGAGCGCAGCCGTGGCGAACAAATGATCCATGGTATATCACGGAGAATTTAGAGTTTCCGGAATGTCGGAAATATGAGGAGTATACTAATTTTTGGCTTTGCAGTACATATCGATTGCAATTTTGAAATTACCATTAAGTGGGGCAAGTGCATCATATTGTTTGGGTTTTATCTTAATTTAGTCTGATTTCAGACAATCAACGCATATGTTCCTCACCCTATTGAAGACATTGAATGTCAAGTTAAATGGTGAAATTCATCAACAATGCACTGCAAATGATAATACAGCACATTATGACATGGATGTGGCGGTTCATCAACGAGGAATTAAACCATACGATAAGGTGATTATTACACAACTAAAAGTCTTGATTTGGCAGCATTGGAAACTTATAAGATTTTATCGGCTTCGAGACAAAACTTGTAGGAATTAGCGTCAATAGTTGGTAAACATAAACAGTTGATATTGATGGCCGTGCATTTCGTAAGAGCATCAATGGGGTATCGAATATATATATTGAGGTTTGTGCGAATATATACCAGGTCTACGAGTGGAGGCTCGCAATATCTTGATAGTTTTCTTGAAGCATTGCATTGCAAATAAATTTCTGCAAACACTACGTTGACGTCATCACATTCTAACGTATAAAGTATCAAGAAACAATTCGAAAAGTGCCCGGTTTTAAATGATATTAAAGCTGCACAAGGGGCATAATTTGGTATCATACATAAGCATCGATCAAAACCATGAGGTGTTTTTAGATCTCACCCCAAAGGGTGAGCCATCGTTAATATACACAATTCTCGTTTAACAGGGAGACATCATGAAATATGGCTAGACATTCGCAAGGAAGGGTAAGGGCTAGGAAGCCATTGTGTATAATAACCACCGAGTGGTGGCATGTTTATGATCAGCATCGAAATAGTCGCTCTAGCTATGGATCTCTAGATTTTACATTATATAACTAATGGTTGGACACGCTGATTGTCTAGGGTTGGCACATAAATAATGCGAATAGATGAAGACGCTTATAAACTAAAATTATATATCACCAAAAGATTAATCCCTGGAGAAGGGAAGAGTAGCACCGATGCTCGCAAAATGTCAACACGGAGCAGACTGAGGCTTGGGCGGGTATAGCGCGCCGAGCGAGGCTTGTAAAAACACACCACGTTTTTGAGGTGGACTATGTTGTAGTATTTGTGGAGATAAGAGTAGTATAGTATTGTCGTTACGGCGCTGAATAAATAGGTCTATGGACATACCTGCTGTACTTTTATCAGGTCCGTAAGGGGCTTAGCATTTCAAGACTGCTAGGTGTAAGCCGATCTGACGAACACCCTAGAGCGACGTCCCACATTACAAGGACGCTTCACACTCGCTTACAATGACTACAACTTCATTTCCATATCCTCGTCACGTGCTTCAGGTCTAAAAACACAAACAAAACCAGACACCGCGAACGTGGGGGTCCCAGGCACCGCGCACGTGGGGGTCCCAGGCACCGTGCACGTGGGGTTACATTATACCCGCATAGCCAGTACACGGGCATAGCCATAGCTACATTATACCCGCATAGCCAGTACACGGGCATAGCCATAGCTACATTATACCAGCATAGCCAGTACACGGGCATAGCCATGGTTACCTTACATCCGTGTACAGGCAGCAAAAATGAGCACTTGATAAAGTTGGTGGGTGGCTGGATGAGTTGGTCATTACTGACCAGCTGCTATTGGCCAGCTGAGGAAAGGTTTTCAGAATTAATGGCAAGAGTTGAGATGGCTGAGTTGAAATGATGCTTAGAAATTGGATGCCACTTATGACGGATTATTTTTGAAGTACTTCACGCATCACCATTCAGGCCTCGAGAAATAACAATAATATATTTCTTGAGAATCTATGGATGTTCCAAGCACTGCCAGTTGAAACAAAGAAGTGCAATACTTACTTATAATCTAGCTTACAGGTACAAATGACACACCACTGGGACAAGCTAGAAAAAGGATGCAAACAAAAGCAGCCAACACACCTCCTCATCAAGCGCAACAAGGATCTGCTTGCGCTGGATGGCATTTAAGCCAACATAGCCTGGCTCAACACCACCATCATGGAGGATTGTGTAGATGAAGGTAGGCTGGTCTGATGCTGTGATGCACACATACCTGCCAGCATCATCAATATTATGAGATGCACACATACCTGCCAGCATCATCAATATTATGAGATGCACACNTTGATAGTTCAACTGAATTATAAAATAGATCGTTTCTATTGATGACTGGCAACATATCTGCTGTGGTGACATCGCCATTAGCTGTGAAAATTCTGCAATATCAAGAATTTGCAACAGGCAAAACATGACCAAATCCGAGATGCTGACGCTTATTATATTAAAGTAAACAACATTGCTCCCAAACAATATTGTATGTGGCGGCAACAGCGGTCTGACCAATAGCTAAAAGATCAAGATGAACGGCGTCTGGTCTGAGATGCATATGGTATATTTCCAGTAAAGGATTCTTCCTTGCCAACTCTTCCTTCAAGTCTGGAAGAGTTGTCAAAGGTTGGAATATTGAATTTGAATCTCTTGAGAAGTGATGCACGAGTGCTGGTGACACTGAGAAGCCCAGCACGCGGTGAACATGAGATGCATTGAATACCGCGAAGATTTTGTATTTTCTGAGTGGTATCAGCGTGTATTATTTGGCCATTACCTCTTTCGCCTATTCTGAACATCACAAAATTTCACAGCTTGCTACGGGTCTCAAACCAGCAACTCACTGCTCCAGTATCCGGTGTTAAACCACCCGGCCACCTCACCGATCTTGACCAGAACTGTTACAGGAAGCTAGAATCAAACCCACAACTCACTGCTACAATAGTATTAGTTACAATATATAAAGTTAATTAGAACAATGCCTTTTCACAAACAAATAAAAACGCTATTTTGTGGTAGGAAAATTGCTTACAAGGTTATTGATACAATAAGGATTCACCAATTTAAATTTATGACACAATTAGGATCTAGACGAAATGGAGAATAACAGTTTACATTATGAATACAATCAGGGCTTGAAAGAAACTAAATGACAGTTGGCATTTTGGACACAAGTTGGATTGAAAAGAAATGGAGGAAGGCATTGAACATTAAGTGGGATTTAGAGGAGCTGGAAAAATTTTTAAATTTTATTTTAAATTACCTAGAATAGTTATAGCTGGAATATATACTCAGTAAATTGAGAATGTTATGAAGAATCTCTACAGCATCTGTTGTACTGTACTAGGTAAATACTGCATTATACTACAGCATCTGCTGTATATACTGTACTAGGTAAACACTGCATTATACTACAGCATCTGTTGTACTGTACTAGGTAAACACTGCATTATACTACAGCATCTGTTGTACTGTACTAGGTAAACACTGCACTGTATTTACCCAGAAGTTTCTTGCAAATTCCAGCACAATACTGAACTCAACTGGAGCATTTGTAGTCAAATTTATGACGGACAAAACTTGAACAATTCCACATTAGATTCTCCTTGTCTATTAAGTAAGTATGGTTTAGAATATTGAATATTAACCAAGCAACGTGACACAGAGATGCAGCTGCAAATAAAAAATATGACCTAATAATAAACTTATTAGTCCTGGACATACACATGCAGCGGTTATATAAAAAATTACTTACAAAAATATTATATTTTAAAAATATTAGTGCTTACACAGAGATGCTTTTAATAAAAAACATACAACCTTAAATAAAAGCAAGGCCAAATAATAGGCATATTAGTTCTAGACACAGAAATTAAGTTAAAGATACACAGAGCTTCAAATGAAATACAAGGCCTAATAATAAGCAGGTTAGTCAGAGACATGGAACTGCAGCTTCCAGTAAAAAACATGGCTTAATATAGATGTTAGTTTTAGATCTTGAAACACAGTTGAAAAAATTCATGGCTTTAAATAATAAACCACGGCGCAATAATGATAGGTAATATTACATTCTTTATTCTCTTCTTAACCAAATATATTTTGAGTATGTAAATAACCACCCCCCACAATAATTGCATTATTATCTGCTTGAGAATATAAAAAATTACTACGAAGCAATTTGAATACCTAAAAATAAATTTATTTACGTCAATATACTTGCATACTGAACATAATTTCATATTTTTGCAGGAGGCTGCTACACATGCTGTAAATTTTACAAGCGCATACAAAAATCATAAAATTAAAGAAGTTGGCAGTGTAAAAGAAACTGAAAAAGTTAACATTTGCAATAAACATACCACCTACACGAAGAAGTAGAATCTATGATTAAACAAGATGACTTGGACCTTTTTGACAATAAGAAATGAACCTGTAACTCAAGAACTTCTTGCTTTAGAGAAATTGTGTTGATGGCTCATAAAATACCACGAGATCACCTACAATGGTAACATAGAGATTTATTTTATATGTTTACTATATGATTATTTGCATCACAAAAAGGTAAGCGCTGAAAATGGTCCAAGTCACCCATGGCAGTCAAGTTAGAATTCCCCCACATTCACCCTGTGAAAGTTTAGCTCATTCTCTCCAGGGCAACTTTACAGATGTCTACGAATACAATCTGGTGGAAGCAAGCATTTCAGTTGCATCATTGTTGTACTAGTAATAAAAATCCCAGATACAGAGAGTATAACTAAATGAAGTACGTCATAGAACTAGTGAGCAGTCAAAAATTTCATTATTGATTAATTTACTGATTAATTATTATTACAATTGTCACAATTGCATTAATCACTTCCTGCTCATAGGCATTCTGGTTCACTAATCCACAACATGGATATCATTTAATAAAATAAGCACTGCCTTCAAGCACTTGTTTTTAATGTAGAAAGGTTAAAAACAATGGATGAACTACTCCTTTAAAGTAAATGATATTAATAAATAAAGTGCCTAAACATCTCACAAATGTTTGCTAGGATAAGGTAATTGGGTTCGTCTTGGAACACAAGACTGTGGCTGACGCAATATCTGTTGTCCGTGGAGATGACATGAACCAGCTCAGATCTTGAGGAACATTAAAGCAAAAAAGCACATATTATTTACAACACTTATCCTTAACTTTACTTTTTGTTGTTTGTTTGTCTACTACAAATCTTATAATCCATATTTGGCACACTTCTACAGGTCCAATCAATCGTAAACTTTGCACACTTGCATAAAGTTGGAGACAATGCATGAATCAATTGACAGAATAAATAATTTAACAAATTTAATTTTTTTCTAATATTGAAGAAAAATTTTATAAAATAATTTTTTTTTCAAACATTTTAACATAAAATAAGAAATTCATAGTACATGTGTAACATAAAAAATTACATAGTACATGTGGTCTCTAAAAGTAATTTTTGAATGCATATTATTATGAGATGAAATCTCATGTATTTTATCATCAGTACAATATCTTAGACATATTATCTTCCAACTCCAGGAGTAGGTGTTATCTCTAGCTGAAGATTGGGTAACTTAAATGCAAAGTTAAATATGTAATCCTAAAATTTACATCAAGAAATCATTATCACAAACCTCAACTAAATTCAACCTGGTAAATGATATTTCAATCTGGCAACTTTAAATAAGTAGCCTACAAGTGGACGCTACTATTGTTGCCACTAAGAAGTTTATTACTGGAGAGGCCCTTCCCCCAACTGAGTAATGAAAATGATCATGTACTTGATTTCAAATAATCTTGAAAATTTCAATGTATTGAACTACGTACCGATTATAAGAGCAGAATAATTGATCTGCTTCACTCACATTTTCTCATCTAAATAAGATTCTATTTAAAATTAAAAATTCCAGCACAAAATGAGAAGGCCGACCAGATTACAGAGCATCAAGACCTTGATTTCTTGCCATGGAAGGTGCATAGTTTGCAAGTCTCATTCAAATTTTGATTGTGGCATGAAAACTCAATATGGAATACTTCAACCAAATAACTGCTATAAATCAGTACACATTTCATCTGATATTTACCAGCTGCAACCTTTACACACAAACTGAATTTTACCAAACCCCTCAACAAAGCTTAGGTTGGGTTGTCAGCAGACATAGTAGCACTACTTGTACTATTAGATTTTTCATAATCCAGAACATGTTTTGATTTCAGGTGCTTTGTCAGATGACATTTCCTACCAGCAACATAATCACAAAACTCACATGGGAATCCTTTCCCTAAACCATGTTTAGAAAACATGTGGCTATCAAGGCCATATTTTCTACAGTTGACATAATCACACAGCTTGCATTGAAATCCTTTACCCAGCCCGTGCTTAGAAAACAAGTGCTCATTCAAACGAGGTTCATCACGTGCAGAATAATCACATAGCTTGCATTTCAAGCCTCCCAAACCATGCTTTGAAAAAACGTGCCTGCTGAGGCGATCTTTACTACCAGCAGCATAATCACACAACTTGCATTTGAATCCTTTCCCCAAACCGTGTTTAGAATACAAATGATTTCGGAAATTTTGTATTTGAGCAGTAACATGGTCACACAGATCACATTTATATCCTTGCCCCAAACCATGTTCTACAAACAGGTGACGTTCTAAGTTTTGTTTTCGAGCAGTAACATAGTCACACAGATCACATTTTACACTCTTCCCTAAACCATGTTTGGAGAACATGTGTACATTGAGTTGTGTTTGTATGTCAGTTACATAGTCGCATATATTGCATTTTAATCCTTCCCCCAAACCATGTTTTGCAAACAGGTGACGTTGGAAACTTTCTTTTCGAGCTGTTACATAGTCACACAGATCACATTTAACACTCTTCCCTACACCATGTTTAGAAAACATGTGTACTTTGAGTTGTGTTTGTCTACCAATTACATAGTCGCATAAATTGCATTTGAATCCTTCCCCCAAACCATGTTTTGCAAACAGGTGACGTTGGAAATTGTCTTTTCGAGTAGTAACATAGTCACACAGATCACATTTTACTCTCTTCCCTAAACCATGTTTAGAGAACATATGTACTTTGAATTGTCTTTGTTCGCCAGTTACATAGTCGCATAAATTGCATTTGAATCCTTCCCCCAAACCATGTTTTGCAAACAAGTGCCTATGGAGAATTTGATTCTTAGCTGTTACATAGTTGCATAACTTGCATTTAAATCCAGATCCAAAATCATTCTTGTTTAACTGGAGGGCATTAAAAGGAACTTCAGAATGGGATGAATCAGTCAATGAGGAAACTTTATGCAATTCCTCTGCTAACCTTCCATTGTCTTTGTTGGACAAGTTTGACTCAAAAGACTTAAACTCAGCCACAGGCTGATCAAAGAGAACTTCCTGGACTAAAGCTGCTCTATTGGACACTGGATAAATATTTTTCTCAGCAACAGAAATATTTTTTTCCTTGTTTTCAGGAGAAACTGCCATCCACTCATCCTGTCCAATGTTGCTCTGGGCATTGCAAGGCAAGACATCCTGGAGATGGAGAGCAGATTCTTGTGAGCAATTCTTTCAAATCAGGCAATGAACTCAAGTCATGAAATTATTGCAGTGTTCAAACTTATATTAGATAAAATTATCATTGTCTTCTACTCTTTTTTATGTAGACAGAATTCAAAAAAAGCTTGAATTATATTAATTTTGTACATTAGAACATTTCTGATAAAAGCAAAAATCATCTTGGCAATAGTAATAGATACCTATGATATCATATCACAGAACTTCTGTCAATGCAAGACCATAAAAATGTCTCAAGTCTTGTCTGATGTATATACATCTCTTACAAAACAATGACATTTTGGATACCTGATACGAGGATTATATAAAAAGAATTCATCTGGAAAATAAACAGAAAGAAAGTGTGAATTCATATACATTCCGAACATAGAAAAACCTACCCAACTCTAATTCAAATGAGAAATGTATTAAAAATAGGAGCTGAAGAGATGAAATTTCACAGTACAGCCAATGCAGACAGATCATCAGCTATCATCAGCATTTGAATTGCTCAGCAATTTATTTGTACTGAGAAACCAGCTCTACCAACCTGCTTATGAGGCACTGCAGCAGTGTACTGTGAGGCGCTGGTGCAGGCCTCGTGAGCCTCAACTTGAACCTCTTTCTTGCATGGCTTGCAAGATGAGGGAAGTGGAGTTTGCTGGTCAGCACATCAAGAGCAGGGACATTAGTTACCATGCGTGGATTTGGTAGAAATTAATAAATTAAAAAGGTCCAGAAAATGGCCTAACTCAAAAAGATTTATACCATGGATAATAAATTAAAATATTCAACACAAGATTCACAGAATAACACAATCACAATGTGAATCAAATACCTTTATTTAATAACATTTATTAGCAATTCATGAATAGTTATTTATAATAAAAAATTCCTTATAAGGTTGTCCATAAGCTTATTTCTGTGTGAGCTTTTGCTTACTGTAAAAATATGTTACATCCAAATTCTGTTTGAGATAATAATTTAGCACATTCATGCAAGTATTGAGTGAAATTAAATTACAAGCTTACAAATCTTGTTAAAAATATCACCTCATATTCTTCACTGCAAAGTGGTTCATCCTTCACAGTTATGTCCTCTCCCTCATCTTCAGGCTCCTCTTTGATGTAAACTGTCATGATGGAGGGTAGGGATGAGCTGCTGCCCTCCATTGCTGGATGGAATTTACAGAAATAATTAGCATTAGGCTACTTGCAGCTAAGAAAATCGCATAATACTGGACTTAAGCCATCATTACTGCCTCCTAAACCCTTCAGCCAGCAAGTTACTATTATATGATCACTTAAAATTGCCTCCCAAACGATCCCACCACAGCCTCCAGTTTGTGGTTGAGGCTACAGTATACCCATCAGGCAATGTTAGGCTGAAGCAATGTTGAAACAATGCACTTCGGGACATTGAAATCCCATCAATTTTTAGTTTTGAATGAGAAGTGAATCAACATCATTTTTTTCAATCTTGCATTAACAATTGCCTGAATACTGTGACATTCATGATGGAACATGTTAACCTGATATGTACATTTTACAAGTGTTTTTTTAACATTGGAATTCAATGCAATTTCAACATTGAAACAATAGCAAAATGTATGATGTTGAAAAAAATAACGTTGATTCACTTTTTATTCTAGACTAACATTCAATGATATTACAAAATTTTAAAGTATGTTGTTTCAATGTTGATTTAGCCTGACATTGACTGCTGGATCAGGCCTCTGCTTATCACTAGTCATTATCTGATCACCACTCCACATGAACATTTAGACTTGGACTGCTGCTATTCATATCTTTAAAAGATGGAAATAGTAATATCTATTCAATCAATGAAAGTAACTTGATAATATTGAATTACATTAAGGCTAAGTAGCTACTCTATACATTTGAATGATTGAATACCAGTATATAACATTTTTCAGCATATTGACCTTATTAAATAAATTTTTCAACTGCAATTTACTGTTTCAATATGTGAAATTCATAGGAGCAAATATATCTAATAATTGGATATTTGAAAGCTGAAAGTTGTCATCGCCAACTTACTTTCAAAACTGCTAAGGGATTTGGTTCAACAATGAAATGAACAATAAATCATGAATGTCAACAAAATATAACATCTTTCAGATTCACAAATAAACTAGGCTTGCAAGCACTAGTTGTGAAGCATACCTTCAGGCTTGACTTTGCACACGTCAGTTGCTGCTTGAATGAGACTCTGCTCAGGGCACCAGCCACTCCTGACTGCAGCATCAGAGAGCTGGTGCAGAACAACTCTGCACTCTTTTAAACTGTATGCCATGAGATTAATGTGGGGGTATATTAGTATGAGGTTTGCTGGGACGCACTGGAAGCAATAAGATATCCAGCAATAACCAACTTAAACCAAGCAGGAAGAGTATCTGTAAGCAATTCAAGATCAAATAAGTATCATCAACCAGGGTAATAAGGGACTGTTTTGAGCGTTTTTGTTAATAGCCTCTTACCATGAAACATTTCACAAATGAGTTCGGCTCATTTTGAAGATTTTTGCAAGGGCTACCGTATTGTATGGCATATATAAAAAAAATTCATATGCTATTGGTAAGGTGCCAGACAGAAAATAAAAGCCTCCCAAATTACCCTTTGGAATGGGGTAATTAGGGACGATTGAAATAAAACTTAATTTTAAAATGTTTGAAGCATGCAGTGTACTACTCATCCATTATTTACAGTATTCCGAAGTCCTACTCTTCTTTTGTAGATAGTGTAGAAGTAGAATAAATGACATTTTATGTGATTTGTAATTGTTTTTCCTTTATTGATATGATATTACCATATCCATACATTACTGCATTATTGATGCAATATTACCGTATCCATGGACATGTCATTGAGCATTGACAACCTTGTCCACTGTAAGCTTCATAACAGCAGCCATATAGCATTTCCTCTTTATCTGTAAGCTTACAGGACTAGGCTTTTAATTTTACACAATTTTAATTAGGTCAAGTAAACTATAACAAGAAAAAGATCATTAAAAACATACGTGGAACAAAATGAATATTTTAGTGACATCCATCATATTTTTTGGAGAAAAAAAATCATAGTTTAGGTTAATTACTTTTCATTCTATGTTGCCCAGTGCACAATCCTATTAGTATAGTATAGTATCTTTGGCATTGAAGAATAGGTCTGGATAGGCCTGTCGCAGATACTTGTACTTTTCTTGACTAGACTGGCCTTTTGATCAAATCTTTTCAATGGACAGTAGATTTAAAATCGCTTCTAGATATCAGTTGTTCCATAGGATATGAGGCATTTCAAGGCAAAACATATGCTACTGCATGGCCTTGTCTAGTCTGTTGTTGAACGCGTTCATACTTGGAGCATCAACAATATCTTCACGGAGGCTGTTCCACATGTCGGTGACTCGAAGCGAGAAGAAATTTTGTCGTGTGGATAAGTTGCACCGCAGTTTTTTTAGTTTATAGCTGTAGCCCCTGGTGTTGGTTCTTGTTTCAAATACTAGTAATCCTGGGACCTTGTACAAACCATGAGTATACTTGTATACTTCAATGATGTCACCATGCAGGCAACAATAACGGAGACTGGGAAGCTTCATAATCTTCAATCTTTCTTCATAAGACTCCTGCTGCACCTATTGGTGACATATTGTCACCTATTGGTGACAATCAATGCACAATTTTGTGACTGTCTCTTANCCTGTCTCTTATACACATCTAGATGTGTATAAGAGACAGGGTCTATACTCTAGCTTTACTCACCATAAATTGTTGGCTCCTGCCTCTCATAGTTTTGATGTAATTTAAAAAAAGTGATGGTCTTTGTTACCCCAGCTCTTGGGGTTTCTTTGACCGGGTGGTAAAATCAATTTTATTTTTTGGTAAAATAACTCCAAATAACTCTAGGTTGTGGTACATTGTAGTAGAACTCTTCTAGTTACATATGCAAAAGACAGATTTTAGGAAAGTGTCATAGTTTGCAAATGGGGGGCGCCGCCGCCCAGTTGGCGAAATGTGACCACCTAATGGCAGCCGTGATGAGGTAACATAGACCGGTTTGGAAATTAAGTTGAAATTACCATATATAAGATACTGAAGAGTCTGAAACATAAAGAAAAAAACATTATTAGGTGTATCAAACATAAAATATGTTATATAGGTACCTATGGTAATTTTAACTTAATTTCCAAGCCGGTCAATGTTACCCCGTCATGGCTGCCATCAGGTGGTCAAAGTTCCCCCATTGGGGCGGCGCCCCCCATTTGCAAACTATGACACTTTCCTAAAATTTGTCTTTTGCATATGTAACTAGAGAAGTTCTACTACAATGCACCAAAACCTGGAGTTATTTTACTAAAAAATAAAAAAATTGAAGGGGGTACTCCGACAGGCTTTAAATAATAGCTCTTTTTCATGGGTCACATTATTAATTTTTTAACCTATTAGATATGCAAACTTTTTAAATCTTTCTATTGTGTTACATAGCCTCAGTATTAGGCCTTTGATGGCCATTGACAAAATTTTTCTATGTCAAATCGTTTTTGAGTTTTGGGGGTTTTTGTTAAAAAACGAAAAGTGGTCAAAGTTACCCCGCCGGTCAAAGTAACCCCATTTTACGGTACTGTAGAAATCTATCTCCTAGGATTTTCAATCTACAATGTTGAGATGCATGTCATTCAATGCGTAAAGACCATATCTTTTGATTGGTTGGAGCTTTTATGAAATTTGAATCTTTGTGGGTGGGGGGTGGCATTTTTCGTAAATTGTTTGATAAATTTTTTATTTCCCTCTTTTTCCCCCTCCTTTTTTCCAAAATATTTTCAAAACTATAACAAAATTGGAAAACATCTACAAACAACCGCTATATATTTTCTTCGCAAACCGAATGGTATATCTCTCATTGCTGTAGCTCAAAAACTCTAGGTGATCGGTTTGCAGTGACAATAAGTGCAAATATTCAGGAGAGCCAAAAAAGCCCCCAAGTGCCTGCGGCGTGCTATATATAGGCCTTTTTGGTAGCAAGGATACCAGGCAAGGCATTACTTTAGCTAGAATTAAGTCACAGATGCAGAGAATGACTGCATGAGCACCTTCCATCATGACAGCTACAGGGTGACTGAACTGCTGAGTCCACAGACGTTAGTCTTATGTGTCTGGCTGGTAATTTTCCCCAAAAGAAAATGTTGAAGAGCTCCACGACACCTAACCCTTTTGTGATCTGTTGTAAACGCATAAATCAGCATACAATGATGGTTTTGGTACCGTTGGATAGGTCAGAATGTCAGCTTTAAAAAATACTTTAAAAAAACTTTTTAAAAAACCACGTTATTCTTGTGGACAAAAAAGTAGAAAATAAATTATGGCTCGCCCCAAAAAATGTGGGTCGGGCAGATTTATGATTAAAGCGAAAAGCACACAACACATGAATTTTGGAAATTTGATGGTGAACGTACAGCCCGACCCACGTTTTTTGGGGCGAGCCACAATTTATTTTCTACTTTTTAGTCCACAAGAAAAACGTGGATTTTTAAAAAGTTTTTTTAAGTATTTTATTTTCTCCTTTTTAGTCCGTTGCTACACGTGAAAAACGTTGTTGCGAGCCAATTTACTTGCCCTGACGTATGTATCGATGATACGCAGCGTAAGCGCTGTCTCTTATACACATCTAGATGTGTATAAGAGACAGGTACCTAGTTAGCCTGCACATACGTCTGAGGACAATATTAAAATAAAATAGAATTTCATAATTCGAAAAATATAAACAATGTTTGTCAAATAATAATCTAGACTTTCCTCAAAGTGCAACACTGAACTGAAATGCGGATCGTAACCGATTTATTCACTTGGCATCACTTTGTTACTTAGAGCACATTAAACTGGGGTAAGAATCTAATAATAATAAGATTTGTTTATTTTTGTATCCTCTTTGTGTTGTGAGGTGTTGCTATTGTAATGACAAATATGTAACTATTGTCTCATATCAAAACAAGATCTGCCATGTGGCAGCTGTGTGAGTAAAACCTTAAGTTGATAAGAAATATTCCTGTGAGATATAAAATGTAATAGTCATGTTGTCAGCTGCTACGACCTATGATATGTATGTGTTCTGTGTACTGATTTATGTAACGTTGGCAGGTATTTGGTCTGAGCTACTCTTCTAGTGGCATCCCTCAAATGTCAAGATCTAAGAAAGAAACTTGAAAAGCATCTCTCCTTGTTTGAAACACCCTCCTGATACCCTTAAAGTTTTGTGGATGTCATTCTAGAATCTGTTCATGAACTTTGAGGCTAGAATAGTGAGGTCCCACAGCCTGTCTCTTATACACATCTAGATGTGTATAAGAGACAGTTCTAGTGTTGGTCAGATTTCGACGTTGATATGACGTTTAATTTTGGTTGTTCAACATTTCAACCTGAAATCAACCAATAATCAACGTTGTTTCAACGTCAGATGCCTGCTGGGTATCTCCATAATTCCATGTTGAATTAAAATTACCCATAGAAGGTTCACATACAGATGCCAGCACCAGCAGCGGCAATCAAATGAACTACTTTATTGTTTAGTATGTTGACTAATAATATAATAATATTGTATTCTGTTTAGGTCTAGTCTCTTAAAGTGTTCCAGCAACATATTTTCCATTACTAATTATTTAAATGTATTAATTTGTGGTGCAGTATGATATTGAATTGTTTGAATTCTAAACAAAGCCGCGGCACGCCCACATTCAAATGCCAACACCAGCAGTGGCAATCAAAGGAACTACGTTATTGTTTAGTATGTTTACTATAATAATAATAATATAGTATTCTGCTTAGGCACAGTCTCTCAAAATGTTCCAGCAACATATTTTCCATTACTGATTATTTAAATTTATCTTTTGTGGTGCAGCGAAATATTGCATTGTTTGATATCACAGTCAATGTACCACGTGTTCTTGTGTTATTGTGTGACGTCACCGCAGTCCGCAGGCCCGCCCAGCCAGCCAGCAGCCATATGTAAACAAATCCACAGCAGTGAAGATGGAAAGTGAAACGGTTTTGCATTGCGATCGATGGTTATTTGTGAATAACATTTTCAATTTTGATATTGTAACATATTTCCGATTGTGAAATAATTTTGATTGTGATATTGACACTTGACAGTAGTGTCAACATTCGAACATTAAAGTTCTAACATCATGAGTTATGAGGTAAAAGTGAAAGGACTGAGCAGAGCTGGAAACATGGCTGAGGCTTAATCAATGTCATTGTCATTTTTTACATCATTGATATCATTCTGGAACCAACATAAGTAACTAAGGAATTTCCCAGTTCAAATATTTATTGATTTATTTATATCAATTTCGAAACTCCACATATTTCTAGAGGGAGTTGTAATGAGACCATGGGGTCAAACTGTTGAGTTTAGACCATTGCAATTTGCAACTTGCAAGAGGGGACCAAGGGCCCAGGGCATGGGGCCTTGCAAAGGGTTACAACTGCCGCACGGCGGTGGACCGCCACAAGTACCTACCTCTCTTTATAGAATTTCACTATGAACTGTCTTAGACTCATCCCAACGGATTTCCAGACAAGCTTCACTGCATCCTGATCCATCCAATGTACCAGAAACCTTATCCTTATTTTGTGCGCTTGCAGTCTTGAGTCTTTCAGATTTTCAACTATTTTCTAAATAGTAGGCCAAAGACTGGTGAACATCTAAAATGCAATAATTTCAATCCAAATGTGTCAGCAAGATCTTCTGAAAGAGTAAACTTTGCTGCTGATGCATTGCCAATGCCAAAAATGATGATCTTGTAATTTTCACCCACTTTCTGCACCCTGGCCAGTGTGCAACTTTTTTGCAAGTGAAATTTTTTAATACTGAAATTTTTTTTTGCTACAGACCTTAGCAGAAATACATATTAAATATCTCACTTTTCACACTGTTTTCAGGGATTTTTCAGATGTATGATTTCTTAACTTGCAGTCTTGCATTATGTTACTGTTACATAGAAACTAGAAAGGATCATTACTCATGGTATTGGTAAAAGTATACATCGTATACATAGAAGTATAATTCAATTGCAAGTTCACTTTACACAATCAAGGACGAAACGCACTAGACGTTCAATCAATGAATGCAGCTGACTCTCTCCGACTCTCCCGTGAAGATTCCGCGTAGAGGAGCGCAGCCGTGGCGAATAAATGATCCATGAATGATCATGATATATCACGGAGAATTTAGCGTTTCCGGAATGATGGAAACGAGGATTATACTAATTTTTACCTGTGTAGTACATTTCGATTGCCATTTCGAAAATAGTATAAATTGGGGTTCGTGCACCATATTGTTTGGGTTTTATCTTAATTTGGTCTGATTTCAGGCAATCAACGCATATGTCCTACAACCTATTGAAGACATTGAATGCTAAGTTATGATATGGGGAAATTCATCAACAATTCACTGCAAATGATAATAAAACACATTATGACACGGATGTGGTGGTCCATCAACGAGGAATTAAACCATACGACAAGGTGATTATTACACAACTAAAAGTCTTGATTTGGCAGCATTGGAAACTTATAATATTTTATCGACTTCGAGACAAAACTTGCAGGAATTAGCGTCAATAGTTGGTAAACATGAACAGTTGATATTGATGGCCGTGCATTTCGTAAAAGCATCAATGGGGTATCGAATATATTGAGGTAAGTGCGAATTTATACCAGGTCTACGAGTAGAGGCTGGCAATATCTTGATAGTTGTCTTGAAGCATTGCATTGTAAATAAATTGCTGCAATCACTACGTTGACGTCATCACATTCTAACGTATAAACTATCAAGAAACAATTCGAAAACTACCCAGTTTAAAATGATATTAAAGCTGCACAAGGGGCATAATTTGGTATCATACATAAGCATCGATCAAAACCATGAGGTGTTTTTAGATCTCACCCCAAAGAGTAAGCCATCGTTAATATACACAATTCTCGTTTAACAGGGAGACATCATGAAATATGGCTAGACATTCGTAAGGAAGCGATGAGGGCAAGGAAGCCATTGTGTATAATAACCACCGAGTGGTGGCATGTTTATGATCAGCATCGAAATAGTCGTTTTAGCTATGGATCTCTAGATTTTACATGATATAACTAATGGTTGGCCAGGCTGATTGTTTAGGGTTGAAACATAAATAATGCAAATAGATAAAGACGCTTAAAACTGAAATAACATATCACCAAAAGATTAATCCAGGCTGGAGAAGGTAAGAGTATCACCGATGCTCGCAAAATGTCAACACGGAGCAAACTGAGGCTTGGGCGGGTATAGCGCGCCGAGCGAGGCTTGTAAAAACACACCACGTTTTTGAGGTGGACTGTGTTGTAGTATTTGTGGAGATAAGAGTAGTATAGTAGTGTGATTACGGCGCTGAAGAAATAGGCCTATGGACATACCTGCTGGACTTTTATCAGGTCCGCAAGGGGCTTAAATTTTCACGACTGCAAGGTGTAAGCTGATCTGACGAACACCCTAGAGCGACGTCCCACATTACAAGGACGCTTCACACTCGCTTACAGAGACTAAAACTTCACTTCCATATCCTCGTCACGTGCTTCAGTTCTAAAAACATATAAACAAAACCAGGCATGCGCACGTGGGGGTCCCTGGCACCGCACACGTGGGGGTCCCAGGCACCGCGCACGTAGGGGTCCCAGGCACCGCGCACGTGGGGTCCCAGACACCGTGCACGTGGGGGTCCCAGGCACCGCGCACGTGGGGTCCCAGGCACCGCGCACGTGGGGGTCCCAGGCACCGCGAACGTGGGGGTCCCAGGCACCGTGCACGTGGGGGTCCCAGGCACCGCGAACGTGGGGGTCCCAGGCACCGCGCACGTGGGGGTCCCAGGCACCGCGCACGTGGGGGTCCCAGGCACCGCGCACGTGGGGGTCCCAGGCACCGCGCACGTGGGGGTCCCAGGCACCGGTCTCTTATACACATCTAG
>NW_025946361.1:4210-6609 GCF_000764305.2 Hyalella azteca | reverse complement strand
TATGGGCATCATGTGACGCCTGGTAGCCTATGGGCATCATGTGACGCCTGGTAGCCTATGGGCATCATGTGACGCCTGGTAGCCTATGGGCATCATGTGACGCCTGGTAGCTTATGGGCATCATGTAACGCCTGGTAGCCTATGGGCATCGGATATTCCTGATGAGGCGATGCCCTGCATCGATGCCAGTTTATTTATAGAACTCGAAATTTTTATCTTAAAAAAAGTAACGTTAATTTAAATTGCTCATCAAAAAGAAAATTTTCACGCCAAGTGCAAATTACAGTTGCGATGTTATATTCATAAAATTATAAATGACATATTATTTAAGTTGAGTTTATTAAAACTTTAAAAAAGAAACCAAAAAAATATAAACTCGAATGTGGGATTTCCAATTAAATTACTAATGAATTCCATTTGCCAGCGAAAATAGATATCTGGATTTAGGGGAGTCTCTGGGTAAGCGAACTTTTTAAATTACGGACGGATCATTTTGAAATTTTGTACGCATTTTTAAAACTGATATCTATTACATTTTTGTTCGTTTAAATTTCCCGAAAACAATTTTTTTGCACAATTAACCTGCTACAACATCGAGAGACATATCAGTCGATTCGGTAAGGCCATATATATGTGTAGATCCTCCGGCAACTCTTTCCATTTTCTCTTTTGTTATTTTTTATGGTGTTTTTCCGATTTTCTCAATTTTGGCCCCCCATTTTTTTCGATATATAAATTCCAAACAAAAAGAAATTTGAAAAAGTTACCGGATGATCTGGTCTTTACGAATCGATCGTTGTATTTCTCAATGATGTAGCCTAAAAATCATAGGTGGAGATTGACTTTTAGGATGAAAATTCCAAGTGTTCAGGAGAGCAAAAAAACTGTAATTTGCGATCACTGAGGGCATAGGTTCTACGTGCGATTCGACGACTTTCGTGAACGAACAAATGAACGTACAAACATGGATTTGATATCGTTTCTTTCGCAATTTCTAGAACTGTAAAATGATACTAAAAATCAGAAAAGAAAAAATTTTTGATATGTGACCAAGACGCTTCCCTTGAACTAACTATAAAGTAACATCATAAGCACTGAATGCCTGAAATTTCGAAGTATATACTCGAATATTATGGACTAAGCCATGGATGACGTCATCCGGACACCTGTGCGCTGCGTGACACCTGTGCTGGTTTGGTCCACCGCAGCTCTCTACCACGGCGCTCGCTCCTCATCGATCAATAACACCAAGGTTAAAGAGCCGTTCGTTTTCCCAATTTCAGTCTCATCATATAAAATAGTTTCGTTATTTAAACTTCATTTTTGGACGATTTTTAGAATCCGAGAAGGATTCATTGGCCGGGTTCTCCTTGCCTTTAGCTCAACCCAGCAGGATATTATCATTCATGTTGTTGCCGGCGCATTTGCGGGTGAAGTCCATCCTACGTGACCTACTTATGTTTCTCAGGCAACTAAATGTAAATTATAAGCGCAAAGGCTACAAATAAATAACAAGTAAGGATATCAGATGTATTGGTGAACTGATTACAGATCAATACTACCAGGGAATTAAGGAGCATTGGCAGAAAAATCTGCAAAAAAATAAAGAAATAGTATAAATACTCAAGTAAAATAGCTGAACTATAAACATAACAACTGGACATTGAGACATCATAAACAAAACTGCATTACAGCAATAATATTCCAATGTCGCATTTAGTTTCAATAAATACATTCACAGAAGCCAATTTAACACACCATGACAAACTAAAGGATCAGAAAGTCCTAAAAAAATCTAAGGTTGTTTCCCACGAAAACCGCAGTTATTCTATTGAACAAAAAGGGTATGGCTGTAAAATAAATGGTAACAATAATATAAACTCAGTACTAGCCCAAATGTATGTCACACTATGACAGAATAGCATCAGCCTGCACCAACCATAAAATCTTTAGCCACCAAGCGGTTAAGCTGTAACTTTAAGAGGCATGTAAAGAGGCCATGTAAAGGGAAATAATGGAAGTAGAAGGAGAGGCAGACTCCGAAGCAATAATTAATTGAACTGGAAGAACTCAGTTATTCTAATCAAGGTAGGAATATATATCGAGGTATTTAATTTAGTTAATAAGTCTATGGCCAAGGTGGTTACCATACCACATCCAGTTGAAATTTAGGGCAGGGAATAGAGCAGGCCGTCGCCGGCTGCAGAGCCGACGTAGGGACGCGACAGAGCCGCGATAGAGCAGAAATGTCCGCATTAGAGACGATATCGCCAGCCGCGTAGCAGCGCTAATTCACCTCTGAGTACCTGCCTAGGTGTGCTCTGTCCTGCCGACACGCAGCCCTCACTGAGCACCGCCTGCTCAAACCAGCCCAACGCCTGCTCTGGGGCGGCTCTGGC
>NW_025946361.1:0-3323 GCF_000764305.2 Hyalella azteca | reverse complement strand
AAAAAAAATTAGAAAATAAAAAATCATGTAAACCTCATAATTTTAGAGAAATTAAATAAGCGAATAATTCAATCAGTTTCTTCCGGTATAAGCCCCATATTAAGATTCATGTCTAGAATGTTCTTTCGATATTCCTCCGCCTCCCTAACCCTTCACCCCCTTCCTCTCCCTGCCAACTCAACGGCTTGAACGTTACCGCCGTCCGCCGGCATATTCGACGTAGGCCGCGGTAGAGGAGCGACCAGTTGCCTGCCGCAGCTTTTGCCGACCGAGGCCTCGCGCTATTCGTTGCAGATGAGGCCATATCGTCGCTAGACTGCTTGGACGCGAGGTAAAGTCGGCAACAACGGCCTAGATTTGCGCGTTTGCGAACGTCTCTGCGGCGAACGGCCGCAATGACTGCGAGAATTTCGAACTGGGTATTGATAGGTATGAAGAAAAAGAATGCCAATATTTTAATATACAATAAGTGAGGAAATGTCTAACAACATAGATTGGAAAAATGTTGAACTTTACACAACTATTTTTACTTTTGCAATATTTCAATTAGTTTAGCTGTTATAATAATGTTTCTATGTAATGACTGATGACTGTCCCAATTTACCCCACCTGCACCTTATGATCTTGTTATTTGGTAGCAACGAATGTACATTTTTTTAATTGAACAACTGTGGATGACATATTACTTGCAATTAAGCAAATGCTGTACTGAACATGCGATGTATATGGTGTATAGTCACTCTGTCACTGTATTAGTGTATACCTTTACCAATTACCATTGATAGGACTGATGGCCCCAGGTGAAATTACCCATGGACACCCGTGAAATTGTTCCATGTGCACGGGGACGGGTGATTTTTGTTCATCTACGGGTGGCTTCTGCCCGATTTTTTTAGTCTGGGTCCCAGGCAACCTGGAATAAAAAACCATCAGTAGCCAACAGAAAGTAAATTATAGCTTGTAAACTTCACTGTTTTTGATCGGAAAATGCATTTTAAAACAAATGATTTGATGTTTTCTTAGTTGCATCCCATCAGAGTAAAATTTCTAGACAGTGTTCTGGCTTGCACCTCCACCTCCAAACCTTGCAGTGAATGTCCATGTTTTTGTTGTTCATGTTTGGCATTTTGACTGAGCTGAGAACTAAATTTTCCTACTTGTGAAACATTAATTTGTTCGGGAGTGAAATAACACTGCAAACAATTTAGTGAAATAATTACCTATTGTTTTGAGTTGTGTTTAACTCAGTTTGTGCAAGAATTAAAGTGCTGGTGTCGCACTATATAGTACAAACTTGCAAATGTAATACTAGTGTAGTGTGTACTGTGTAAAGCAGTTCTTGGTTGTCATACACAAATGCCAAATATTGGTATAACCTATGGCAGATCTAGTAATCTTTGACCAAGACCTAATCACCTAAAGCTACCTCTAAACCTAGAATTCCACCATGCGAGTATACACCGTATACATAGAAGTATAATTTAAATTATAAGAGATTTATAAATGATTATTCGGAAGTTAACTCCAAAATAAAGGACGAAACACACTAGATGTCTAATCGATGAACGCAGCCGACTCTCTCCCCAGTCTCCCGTCACGTGAGTCGTGAAGACTGAAGACGGTGCGGAGCGCAGCACTTTAATTAGCGCACAAATGATCCATGGTATGCCACGGAGAATTTAGCGTTTTCGTAACATTGGAAACTTGAGGAGTATACCAATTATACCTGCGCAGTACATATCGATTGAAATCTCAAAAATAGTGTGAAGCGGGGCTCGTGCACCATATTGTTTGTGTTTTATTTTGATTTAGTCTCATTTCACGCAATCAACGCAGATATCCTTCAACCTATTGAATACAATGAATGCAAAATTATGATATGGTGAAATTCTTTGACAATTCACTGCAAATGATAATTCTGCACGTTATGATACGGATGTGGTGGTTCATTAACGATAAATTAGACCATAGGATCAGGTGATTATTACACAAATAAAAGTTTTGAGTAGGCAGCATTGGAGACTTGTATGATTTTTCGACTTCGAGACTAAACTGACAGGACAAATTAGGGTTAATGGTGGGTAATCATAAACAGTTTATATTGATGGCCGTACATTTCGTAAGCTCATCAATGTGGAAATTGAAGTTTGTGCGCATTTGTATCAGGTCAACGAGTAGAGGCTGACGAGATCTCGATAGTCTTCTCGAAGCATTGCATTGCAAATAAATTGCTGCAATCAATGACCCAAGGCATTTGACTGTGTCCCACATGAGCGGCTGTAGCGTAAATTGAAGTCTTTGGGAATTGAGAGTAATTTACTCAAATGGACCAGAGATTTTCTAGTAGGGAGGCGTCAACGTGTCAGTATTAATGGGTCCGTATCAGACTGTGCTTCAGTACGCAGCGGCGTGCCACAAGGAAGCGTTCTCGCTTCTCGGGCCTATTCTATTCGTTGCGTTTATAAACGATCTGCCAGAAGCTGTGTCTAGCGTTTGCTCGGTGTATGCTGACGACACAAAAATTTATAATACAATGAAGAATACGTCGCAAAAAGTACAGTTGCAAGGTGATCTTGACAAGCTGGTTGACTGGGCTAATGAGTGGCATCTGCGTTTTAACGCTGACAAATGTAAAGCTATCCACTTTGGCAAGAATAATGAACAGCAAGATTACAGTATGAGAAAACACAGTTGCAACGACAGAGTGATGATGTCGCAGTCGATAATGGAAAAGGATTTAGGAGTTAATATCGACAATGAGTTGAAATTTTCTAAACATATTGAATGTCAAGTTAATAAAGCCAATAAACTACTTGACTAATCAGACGCTCTTTCGGGTTCCTAGATGCAGAAGCGATGAAGTAGTTGTTTGTTGCTGCCATGCGCCCGAATCTTGAGTTTGGAAACGTCGTGTGGTCACAGAAATTTGAAAAGGACAAAAATTTAATAGAGAGTGTTCAAAGACGCGCAACAGGAACAGTTCCGGGCTTGAAAGGCAAGTCCTATGAGGAAAGAAGAAAGATTATGAAGCTTCCAAGCCTCAGTTATTGACGCTTGCGTAGGGACTGTTAGAATAAACGTATCACCTATCTGCAACATGTACTGTGAGTTGTCGGATTCTAGCGTAACTTTTATGTCTCTTGCCTTATTTCCCTGTAAGAGGAAGCACCCGCTTCTCCTATCGCTCTCTAGCTTCTGGTCTTCGGCTCGAGCAGGTTGCTCTCTCTTTCGGTGTTGAAGTAAACCTTAGCAGAAGACTTAGCTTTCATTCAATCCCACAACCGTAAGACTATCATGCCGTCACAAAGTGAAAACTTAACAGG
>NW_025946360.1:85094-93435 GCF_000764305.2 Hyalella azteca | reverse complement strand
TATGGAGGGGCAGTTCAACAGCAGCCTCAACAGTCGCAGGGATACCAGCAGCCTCAGGGTTATCCTTCTCAACAGCAGCAACATAATTATGGCCAACAACCTACAGCCCGCCGCCTTGACCCTGATGATATGCCAAGCCCTCTGCAAGTAAGCTCTATTTTGTTTCCCGCAGAATGTTAGGTCATTACTTGTAAATGAATATTCTGACTGGTTGTTGCAAATCATGAAGTGCCGTCGCAATTCTGAGATAAGTTTTTATGAACCACATTTTTCAGTTTTCCAATAAGAATTTACAGTTTTGTTGACTGATTGGTCATGCAAGACTTCGTATTCAAGACAATGTTCCAGATGAGAGTCCTTAGTCGGTATTTAGATCATAATTTCCTGCAAACACTACCAATGCAAGACACCACATGTCATACTTTATTTATTTCACGTTAACATATGGAATTGTAAGGTTATTGTTACAGGTTATTGAAGAGGATCGAAGGCTTCGCAGTGGCGAGTTCCCTACCAACGCTCGTGGGGCTCTACCGCCTCTTGCTACCACCAAGTTTGTAGTGCGCGACGGTGGCAACGCTTCTCCAAGGTATGGTGGCTCTACTTGAGTACAATAAATTGCTTTTCTAGAGGTGCAGGAGTCCCATGACCCACTAATTAGTTTAGTGCATGTTAATACCCTGTCAAACTTTCTAACATTACTTTTTTAGGAAAATTAAAAAATACTTAATTGAAGGGAGAATTTTTAAGGAACATGCATTGAACATTTTTTTTTGTGAATAAACTTGTCTAAAAAAATATTGGATAGTTTTTTCTGTTAACAATGATGCATGCGATTGAAGAAAATCTCATCTCATTTTGATGGCCATTGACAAAATTTTTCTATGTCAAATCGTTTTTGAGTTCTGGGGGTTTTTGTTAAAAAAATGAAAAGTGGTCAAAGTTACCCCGCCGGTCAAAGTAACCCCATTTTACGGTACCTATTCCGACACTGTGTGACTAAATTTGGCATTTTGTGAGACTAATTCCGATTTCCGGCCACGCTTCAAACTCTACTAATTCGTAATGCCGACACTATTGTGTTTGAATTCCGATCGCTGTGTGAGCTTTATTGGAATGACACAGCTTGGAATTAGAACACTATTGAATACTGAACACTACTTAGCTAATTAGGCTTTTAATTAAGAGCTATCAAGCTTTTAATTAAGAAAATTTTAATTTTTGCACACAGCTTGGAACGTGCTCTGTGTGTCTAATTCCAAGCTGTATGGGAATTAGCTTTTAAGTGTCTAAAACCGTCTCTTAACTTAATCATCTATTAATTTTTTTACCTCTAGAAATCAGCATTCAGCAAATACAAGTATAGTACCGTAAAATGGGGTAACTTAGACCACTTTTTTTTTATAAATGATGCCATTTTTTTACTAGCTAAATTAAACTTGAATTGAAAGGTGCAAAATACAGGTCTATACTCTAGCTTCACTCACCATAAATTGGTGGCTCCTGCCTCTCATAGGCTTTATGTAATTTCAAAAAAAGTGATGGTCTTTGTTACCCCAGCTCTTGGGGTAACTTAGACCGGGTGGTAAAATCAATTATATTTTTTGGTAAAATAACTCCAAATAACTCCAGGTTTTGTTGCATTGTAGTAGAACTCTTCTAGTTACATATGCAAATGACAAACTTGAGGAAAGTGTCATAGTTTGCAAATGGGGGGCGCCGCCCCATAATGAGGGAAATGTGACTACCTAATGGCAGCCCTGATGGGGTAATATCTGTCTCTTATACACATCTAGATGTGTATAAGAGACAGCCATAATATTCTTCCTATACAAACAGTTATTCACTATTTGGTAGAGCAAGGTCAACTGTCAAATTTGACACATTTTTCGATGATCTCACTGGGTAGCGTGCATTGTCTCTCTTTGGATCTCAATATTTTCCCGCTAGATGGCCGAGACCTAGTGTTTTGGCAGTAGTTTGACGCGCAAATGTATGACGTCACCATTTCAACCATCAACGAATGCATGGAACTAAAACCAAGCTTAATATAAAGGAAAAACTAGAGAGGTGACGGAATTACCTACGATGTCGGAATATACCGCGTTTACCCTACTGCAAATTTAAGCATGAAACATTCCTTAATCATTCATCACAGAGTGAACTTCAATAAATAAAATGATCCAAATGTAAAAATCATACTTAGTATCATGAAGGGATGTGACTTGCTATTTTTATCTAAATTGCAGTATATATGTTGGCATCATGGCATCCTCTAGAAAGGGAAATTTTAGAAGAGTATCAGGATTCAGATGCAGTAAATAAAATATAGAATATGCCCACTTTATTTGTGGTATTTAATTTTACAATAGAGGTTTCTTCCCAAGGCTCGTGGATAAGCATTCTTTCTACTAGGTAGCATATCATAATTAAATCATGAACAAGAACTCACTAAAGCCTTTAGCTCATATTTAGATCATAGCATTTCTTTCTGACTACCACTGCATTCTCAAGTTATATGACTGATCATTAGACTCTTGATCTGTCATCCAAGATGACCAAAAATTATATCCAAAATTCAGATATGATTCCAATGAAAAATTTCACTCGAACTCTTTTCTCATTTCTATGTAGTACATTTTTTGTGCATAATAATCTCATTCACTAATTATAGGGCCATTAGGTTATTACCATTCTTATTCACAAGTGTCTTAGTGACGTGAAATAAACCTCAACATCCATGATAATTGAATCTTGGGCTTACACAGTTCTTTTATGTAAGTAAAAACCATTTGCCTTTGAGCTGCTCAAGTCATTTATAAGCAAAAGAAAAGTCATTTATAAATGTCAATCAAGTCATTTATAAGTCATTTATTAGCAAAAGAAAATTGTAAAAACAAATTTCCCATTAATTCATATTAAAAGGTGTGATCTGACTTTCAACATAATGATACTTGATAAAGATATAAAGTATCATTATGTGATACTTTAGTGATATGAATATTATTGATGGAATATGTGCATGTTACAAACGTCTCGGACAAATTTGCGACCAGACATGCGGCCGCTCTCATGGCAAATCTCCAAATTTAGTGAGCAAGGAATATCTTTCAATGTAATGACCATAGCTCGATGAAACTTGGTACCGTAAAAGGGGGTAACTTAGACCACTTTTTTTAAATAATGCCATTTTTTTACTAGCTAAATTAAACTTGAATTGAAACAAGCAAATACAGGTCTATACTCTAGGTTCCCTCACCATAAATTGCTGGCTCCTGCCTCTCATACTTTTTATGTAATTTAAAAAAAAGTGATGGTCTTTGTTACCCCAGCTCTTGGGGTATATTAGACCGGGTGGTAAAATTAATTATATTTTTTGGTAAAATAACTCCAGGTTTTCGTGCATTGTAGTAGAACTCTCTTAGTTACATATGCAAATGCCAAACTTTGAAACTTGAGGAAAGTGTCATAGTTTGCAAATGGGGGGCACCGCCCCATAATGAGGGAAATGTGACTACCTAATGGCAGCCCTGATGGGGTAATATTGACTGGCTTGGAAATTAAGTTAAAATTACCATATATAAGACTCTGTAGAGTCTGAAACATAAAGAAAAAAAAACATTAATAGGTTGTCAAACATAAAATATGTTATATTAACTTCCAAACCGGTCTATGTTACCCCGTCAGGGCTGACATTAGGTGGTCTACGTTCCCCCATTTGGGGGCGGCGCCCCCATTTGCAAACTATGACACTTTCCTAAAACTTGTCATTTGCATATGTAACTAGCCATGGTCAGGAATGGGGTACTCTGACAGGCTTTGAATAATAGCTTTTTTTCATGGGTCACATTTTTAATTTTTTAACCTATTAGATATGCAAACTTTTTAAATCTTTTTATTGTGTTATGTAGCCTCAGTATTAGGCCTTTAATGCCCATTGACAAAATTTTTCTATGTCAAATAGTTTTCGAGTTTTGGGGGTTTTTGTTAAAAAAAACAAAAAGTGGTCTAAGTTACCCCAGGAGTTTAAGTTACCCCATTTTATGGTATATGTATTCATTAGGACCCAGCAGTGACGTTTAGCTCAAGTAAATTTTTGGAATTTCACCTTCATTTGTGAGTTATATGGCAAAAAGTACCAAAATTTGCAGTGAATAAGACATTTTTTCTGACTACTGTACAGCAGATTAGAATGAAACTTTTAATATCCAAACCAATTTCCAACTTATTCATTAGGTCCTAATGGTAATTGTAAGCTTGTGAAAATTTTTCCCATTTCACCTTTATTCATAGTGCTTTATAAAGCAATTGGGGCCAAAATTTGCACTGACCAAGAAATTCATTCTAAACTATTGAACTGATTTGGATGAAACTTTGAATATTTAAACCTAACCTCTAAATGGTCATGTTTAGCTCATGCCATTTTTTTTATTTACTTCCGTTTACAAGCTGTTTCCATTTCACCTTCATTCACTAGTTATACATCAATACGGGCCGGAATTTGCAGTGAACAAGAAATTTCTTCTGAACTACCTAACAGATTTGAGCGAAACTTTAAATATAAAAACGGTTCTAAATATAGAAACGCGCAACAGTGATTTTTAGCTTGTGACAATTTTTTCCATTTTTCCTTTGTTCGTGAGTTACCGGTACTAGCTGATATCCCTCTGCTGCGAAACGACCCACCGGTGGGTCGTTTATAAAAATGGTACCAAATATGGATAAGAGCTCATAAAATTAGTTTTATTGAAATGTATAGCAAATTTGTGTTAGTATCATTAAATAAATTTTTGAAATAATAGAAAATGAGTTTTACTAATTCATTTAAGTACCAAATAAAACATAAATAATATTTCCAGTTGCAAGGTTTCAAATTGAGGAAAATACCCGCAAATTAGTGATGATGGTTTGAACTGAAACATGACCAGCACATAAAAAGGGTTTTTCAGAGCATCCTTCACAAAATGTTGATACTTTTTGGCCTTTCTTTCTGCAACTTTTGATCCTTCTGACTGGGAAATCATTTTATAGCATCCCACACAGCACTTTCTTGTCTTGCCTTTCGAGCCAGGAGCTTTGTACGAGCAATGAGCACTTGTCTTGCCGTCTGTTTTTTTAGCTGGTTCTTCCATTTGATATCCGTATAGGAGTGAAAAAAATAAGGGATTCTCTGAATTTTATGATTGTCCATTTGTGCCACCCACTGCAGTATTTATTGAAGATTAGGAGGAGGGCGTTGGAGGACCCGAATAATTGAAATGAAGGGTCGTCAGTAGAATAAAAAATCTGTCTGTGACCGTTATCTCACGGTCACATTTTCTCTCAAATAGAACCCTTTTTGACCAGTGAGATTCCATGGAATATTGAGAATTTAGTACCATGTACCAGATTATTCCTACAAATTTTTTTATTTCTCTAAAATCAGTTTGCATCCAGCAATTCAGCCTTGAGGAAAAAATTTTTAAATTTTTTTTCCTACAGACCTTAGCTGAGGTACTTTTCCAAAATTGCACTTTTCACACCTTTTTTCAGGGCTTGTTTAAATGTTGTAAATGTATGATTTCTTAACTTACTTTATGCTGCATAGATAGGAAAAATGTTGAACTTTACGCCACTATTTTTAGTTTTGCAATATTTTGATTACCTAGTTTAGCTGCTACAACATTTCTACNCCTGTCCCTTGTTACCCTGCCTGTCCCTTGTTACCCTGCCTGTCCCTTGTTACCCTGCCTGTCCCTTGTTACCCTGCCTGTCCCTTGTTACCCTGCCTGTCCCTTATTATCCCGTTTGACAGTACCGTATGTGTTTTTTTATTCTGTCCATCATCAATGGTCACCTGTCAAAAATTCCATTTAAGACATCAAGGAAAGGATTGAAGTGACTGTTTTGAAAAGGAACTTTTGAGGATAATTGATGTTGCACCATAAGTTTAAATTGTCATGATTTATTTCAGAATTGGTCTTTCGTTGTGTCAGTAAAATATTTTACTTGATGCTGCAATAGAGTAATGTTTGGTTGCATGTAATGCAGCAACCACAGTTGCAAGCTGGAGCTCCACGGCCCTTCCAGCCGATGTCTAATTCTGGAGCCATGAGCATGACAGGTAAATTTTTTTTATCTTAATTCAACTGCATAACTTCTTTTTTTTTTTTTTTGCTTTACCTTTTAATATTTCAAACAAGTGCTAAATTTCATGCATAAATAATCATTAATTGGTGTAATTTGGCAGAAGTTTTTCTTTTATGCAAGTTTGATTAAAGACAAGAGTATGTTTTTTATCAATAATCTTCTTGTTCGTTTGTTTCAAGGAATCTAACAAAATCCTCATCCATAACCTCAATGCCTCCTTGAGCTCCAATACCTCCTATGGAATACCACCAAAATAATGAAAATTGTATTTTCAAAACTTTGCAATCTATTAAAATGTCATTTGGAAAACTGCTTTTTGATCTCCCAGCACTAGCAAGAAATTTTGTTTGGCTCCTTGAAAAAACAAACAAGAAGATTATTAATAAAAAATATGCTGTGGTCTTAAATCAATCTTGCATATAATAATCATTACTGTGGTTTATTATACAATCATGTGCCAGCATGGGAAGGCAAAGATTATATTATAAATGAAAATCCTGATTACATCCAACCAAGTAAGCCTACTGGGAAACAGCCTGATTCACATTGTTTAATGTAATAAGAGGATTAATATTCATAATATTAATAATGATAATAATAGTAAGAGTATTTAATAAACTGGTTGGCCCTTCAAATCCTACTCATCTTTCAGGTTTCCCTCAGTCAGCTCGACCAATGGGCATGATGCCTCCAGGCCCACCCAGACCCGGAATGCCTGTAGGGGCTCCTCAAGGCATACAAGGAGGCCCCAGAATGCCTCAAGCTTCTCCTCAAAATCTGCAAACTCCCATGCCTCAAGGACCACCAAGATTGCCTCCTAACAATGCATCCATGGGTAGGTAAATTTATTATTTCCTTTGACCACCAACAGGTGTGCCTCAGCTACAGCAGCAAATGGCAAATGTTAGCCTTGGTGGTGGATCTCAAGAGCAGGTGAGCAAATACAATGTAAATCAGGATTCTTCTTAGTTTTCAAATGAAGTTTTTATGAATTTATTTACATTGCTCTGTAATTGTCTCGTATCATACATAATAATAGCATATCTAGCAAGTTTCCTCATCTTCATGCTTCAGAGGGGTTTGAAGTTATTCATTCATGAAGAAAAATAAATGGAATGTATGATGCAATTTGAGATTGTAACATTTTCGTTATAGAGTACGGTACGGTACGGTACGGTACGGTACAGTAAGGAATTATGTAAAACTATAAAGAAAATGTTTACCAAATATTTGTAAACAAAGGTTTGCCATTTTTCTGCAGACATTCAAAGGAAGTTCCATCAGCTCCAGCTCACCTTCATCGTTGACAAATGGGTTTCCATTAGCTCCCTCTCCTTCACCTTCACATGGTCAGAGCAATCTGCCTCAGACATCTGTTGCATCCATGACCTCAATGCCTGCTGGAGCTCCAATGCCTCCTATGTCTTCTGGGACTCCCATGCCTTCTGGGGCTCCAATGCCTCCCTTGTCTTCTGGGGCTCCGATGCCTCCCATGTCTTCTGGGGCTCCCATGCCGCCTATGTCATCTGGGGCTCCCATGCCTCCTATGTCATCTGGGGCTCCAATGCCTTTTATGTCATCTGGGGCTCCAATGCCTCCTATGTCATCTGGGGCTCCAATGCCTCCTATGTCTTCAGCGGGCCCGATGCCAAGTATGGCTAGGCCTGGAATGGTCATGCCACAGCCAGGAATGTCGAGACCACTTGGCCCTGGTATGGCTCCTACCCAAGGCCCAGGCATGGCTCCACCTCCTGGCCATGGCATGGCTACTCAAACTGGCCCTGGGATGGCTCCTCCCCGTGGTCCAAATATTGCTCCACCACCTGGCTCCGGCATGGCCCCTCCTCGTGGTGTGGCCCCTCCTCAAGGCATGGCCCCTCCTCCTGGCATGGCCCATCCTCCAGGCATGGCCCCTCCTCCAGGCATGGCACCTCCTCAAGGCATGGCCCCTCCTCAAGGCATGGCCCCTCCTCCAGGCATGGCCCATCCTCCTGGTATGGCTCCCCCTCCTGGCATGCCCCCTCCTCCAGGCATGGCCCATCCTCCAGGCATGCCCCCTCCTCCAGGCATGGCCCATCCTCCAGGCATGCCCCCTCCTCCAGGCATGGCTCCTCCTCGTGGCATGGCCCCTCTTCCTGGTATGGCTCCTCCTCCGGGCATGGCCCCTCCTCCTGGGCCCGGGATGGCACCTCAGGCTGGAGGCTTTAGCTCA
>NW_025946360.1:42146-84286 GCF_000764305.2 Hyalella azteca | reverse complement strand
TCGTCTACAATGAAAGAGGAGGACTTCAGAGTACTGTTAGTAATGGATGAGTACGCTCTGCATGCTTCAAATATTTTAAAATGAAGTTTTATTCCCAGTGTCCCCAGTAGCCCCGTTCGACGGGGCTACTCGAGACACTCTTTTTTTGCTTCTGGCACCTTACGAATAGCATATGGAATTTTTTTTAAGATGCCATTCGATAGCCCTCGCAAAGAGCTATAAGATGAGCCTAAACTTGTTTATGAAATGTTTCATGGTAAGAAGAAGAAGAAGAAAAAATGCTCAAAGCCATCCCGAGTAGCCCCGGTTGACGGTATCCCATCAGTAATACAGTAATATCACATCAATAATATCGTATACTAATACAGTAATATCGTATCAATAATATGGTACCCTCAACTGGGGTGACTTTGGCCGCCGGGTGACTTCGGCCCCTCGGCCCCGTTTTGAATTTTGTTTTGCAAACATAAGTGGGGTCATAAACGATGGCCAAAGTCACTCTGGCGTTTATGACCTTGTTTATGACCCTGGTGTTTATGACCCCGGCGTTTACGACCCCATTTTGTTGATGGTAATTAATGTTTATGGTAAAATCATATCAATAAAGGAAAAACAAGTAAAAATCACAGAAAATGTCATTTAGTCTACCTCTACATCATCTACAATGAAAGAGGAGGACTTCAGAGTACTGTTAGTAATGGATGAGTACACTCTGCATGCTTCAAATGTTCTAAAATGAAGTTTTATTCCAAGTGTCCCAAGTTGAAGTTTTATTCCAAGTGTCCCCGTTTGACGGGGCTACTCAGGATACTTTTTTTTTTGCTTCTGGCACCTTACGAATAGCATATGGAATATTTTTGAAGAAACCATGTGATAGCCCTTGCAAAGAGCTTTAAAATGAGCCTAAACTTGTTTATGAAATGTTTCATGGTAAGAACTTATGAATGAAAAATGTTCAAAATTGTCCCGAGTAGCCCCCGGTTGGCAGTATGTTTTCTACAATCCTTTTTTGTTATAGTGAATTCACTTGACTCGATTGAAATGGTGCAAAATTACGAGCCATTCTGGAAGCTTACCTACACAAGAAATGCTACATGGCTGCTGATATGAAGCTTGCAGTGGACAAGGTTGTTGTCAATGCTCAATGGCATCCAAGGTGCAGAGGGTGCAAGCAGCGTTGCCAATACAGTGGGGGGAAATAAATATTCGTACACTTGAAAAATCGTATTTTAATGTTTGTAAGTACACAAACTTAACAGGAAAAGTGACTTAAATTATGTATAGAGACGCATAGTATTCAAAAATACTATCAAAAGAAATTAAATCTCAATGTCACAGGTACATACATCAGATCAACAATGTACAGCCTACTGAGTCTCATTATTTGCACAGGTGCATCAGATCAACAATGTACAGCGTATCGAGTCTCATTTCCACAAGTACATACATCAGATCAACAATGTACAGCGTACCAAGTTTCATTATTTCCACAGGTACATCAGATCAACAATGTACAGCGTGCCGTCAACGCCAGACATGTTGAAGCAAGCATCGCTGCCGTTCGGTTTGGTGATCAGCCCGCTGGCGCGCTCGCAGCCTGGAGAACAGCCGCTCTACGCCGGCACTTCTCTTGCCACGGGACCTGTCCGCTGCAACAGATGCAAAGCATACATGAGCCCTTACATGAACTTCATGGATGGTGGCAGGAGGTGCGATTCCTTATACTGCAATATATGCTGAAGTTGAAAAATTACCAACTTGAGAATGGGTACCGGAATGTATATTTGAGTCAGAAAATATGTCGATTCAAGTTAAGAAATTATGGAATTTGTAAGTGCATAATCACAGAATTTGAAACTTTCATGAATATTTATAACAGCTCTGCATTTTGCTTGCATGCTTAGCGGTGAATTTGGAAGGTCAGAACATTGATTATTTGATGATAAACTTCATATTATGACTTTGCCAGATTTGTCATTTATTTATTTATTCCTATATCAAAAATTTCCTTGATAACATTTTCTGGTGTTTTGAAACAATATTTGGAGCAACGTCCTTAAATGGGTTAACTTATCATGGTAAACCTGGTGGCATCTATGCTTGTTGAGCATGGCTTTGTAATAACATCATGTAATTAAACATATTATTTTATTGCAGGTTCCAGTGCCAACTTTGTCATCAAATGAACGAGACGCCGCCCGAGTACTACTGTAACATGGACAGTCAGGGGGCGAGAGCTGACAAATACCAGCGTCCTGAGCTGTGTCTTGGAACCTACGAGTACATTGCAACGCCCGAGTACTGCAGAGTGAGTCTCATTTTGCAATAACCCGTTTCCGTATAAGCAAATGCGACATGGGCAGGGTATTGATATTTATTTAGTTTCTATTGTTCCCTCATAGAAATAAATTGAACAATTTCCTGGGGTACTTTTAAACATACCATTACTTGATTTGTACTGCTACTAATATTTATTGAAAAAATATTTTTCAATCCACTCTACTCCTCTGGCGGTTTGCAGGAAAAGCAGATGCCCAAGGAACCTGCCTTCATCTTCGTGCTGGAGATGAGCCAGTTGATGATACAGCGGGGACTTATCAGTCTCTTGTGCCAGAACATGTCGCAACTTCTCCAACATCTGCCCAAAGACTCCCTTGGTTAGAATTCTGAAATTTCAATATGATAGAACTAATATTTTGTTGGGACGTATAGAAACTGTTATTATTCGAGCATTAATTAGGTACTACCTATAGTTTTTCTTTCTCTAACCGGTGTATGTTAATTTGGAAAAAAGTATATCTTTTTGCACTGGAATGTTGTTAATTTATCTTGAGGTTATATTTACAGGCGGCCAAACGGATGAAAACAGCAGACTACGAGTAGGTTTCATAACCTATGATAGCAACGTGCATTTCTACAAGCTGCTGGGTCAGTCTCCTGAGATGTGCGTGGTGTGCGACAAGGAGGAGATGTTCGTGCCTGTGCCTGAAGGCGTACTCTGTGACCCCAACGAAGCAGCAGAAAATATTTCCAAGCTCATGGACAACATCCCTCAAATATTTCAAGGTACTAAGGAGAACTCGGGAGTTCTAGGCAGTGCTATTCAAGCTGGCATGTCCGCTCTGAAGGCATCAGGGCGCACTGGCAAACTCTTTGTGTTCCACTCATCTCTTCCGCAAAATGAAGGCCCTGGCAAGCTTAAAAACCGGGAAGATCGGAAACTCTTAGGAACTGAGAAGGAAAAATCTATTCTCACTCCACAGACAAACTTCTACAATAATCTGGCTCAAGACCTCGTTGGAGTAGGTTGCGGAGTTGATTTGTTTGTGTTTAATGATTCGTATGTGGACCTCTCGACGATCGGTCAAGTGTGCCGCTTGACTGGAGGCCAAGTGTATAAATACAGTTTTTTCCAGCGCGATCACGACAGTCGAAGGCTCCTCCAGGATCTCGAGCGCAACCTGAGCAGAGAGATCGTGTTCGATGCCGTCATGCGTGTTCGCACTTCCGCGGGTGTTCGAGCCGTCGATTTCTATGGTCATTTCTTCATGGCCAACACTCAGGACCTTGAACTTGCGTGCATAGACAGCAGCAAAGCTGTAGCTGTAGAAGTCAAGCATGACGATAAACTTACTGAAGACGATGGCGTTTATATCCAAGTGGCTCTTCTCTATACCTCCGTCGGCGGCCAGAGACGCCTCAGGGTCATCAATCTGAGTCTGAACACTTGCACACAAATGGCTGATCTCTACAAGAACTGCGAGCTCGACACTCTCATGAACTTCTTCGGGAAAATGTCTATGACTAAATTCCTAGAATCAACTGCTAAACAGGTTTGTGATTTGCCCTCGTTACTCTATGCTTACTTTCGTTAGTTTCAGCATACTTACATAGACGCATCTTAAATCTTTCACTGATAGTTTATGTACCACCTTAAGTTTTCGGTTGATGAGACTGATGCTGTGATTATTATTTGTTACAAGTATTCGCATGATGACAAATAATTGTTACGCGACTTTAATCTGTTACGACAACACATTTTCTAAAAAATATATAATTGAAGCTTTAGCTTCTATTCATTCGGAATTTTTCGTTAACATCACAGGTGAAGGAGCAATTTGTGTCACGCACTGCTAACATCTTGGCGTGCTACCGCAAGAATTGCGCAACTCCTTCTGCAGCTGGCCAGCTGATACTGCCGGAGTTGCTAAAGCTCTTGCCGCTTTACGTCAATTGCCTCTCCAGGTAAGTACGTGGCACCACGTTCGTTTTTTGTGGGCATGAGCTAACTGGACTTAGGCACAGTTTATCTCCTTACGGTAAAAAAAACTTGATACCCTATCGATTAGTTTCAACTCTGGCACACCATGTGTTACATAAATTTTGTGATAAAGCTGCGGATGAATTATCAAGTTTCTCAGATTAAACATACTACTAAATAATTTAATTTTCTTGTGTGTAGTGTCTTGCTGCTGGTGGCTTAATAACGTAAACACGTTGCAGATGCGAAGCTCTGAGCGGAGGGCAGGACCTAACATGCGACGAGCGCTCGCTTCACATCTACCATCTGTCGTCGTGCACCATCGAGGCGTCCATCGTGTACTATTACCCTCGTCTCCTGCCCCTCATCCACTGCGATGAAAACTCGGTCAGCGTCAGTTGTGTCATCTGTCTTTCTTATCATCAAAATAATGTCGAGGTGTATGCCTTAGCATACACTGCCTTAGTATACAATGCCTTAGCATACAGTGCTCTAGCATACAGTACTTTAGCATACTACCTATGCTTCAGCATTCAGTGAATGCTTTAACATGCAATGCCTTAGCATACACTGCCTTAGCATACAGTGCTCTAGCATACACTGCCTTAGCATACAGTGCTTTAGCATACAGTACTTTAAGATACTATGCTTTAGCATTCAATGCTTTAGCATGCAATGCCTTAGCATACAATGGCATGACAGACTAAACGTTGGTATGCGATACAATGATTTTCATTCTATTGTAAACCTACTTTGGTACAATTCATATTCAACCCCAACAAATATAAAATAATTATTTTTTTTAGTCTTCTACAGCATCGTCAAGCAGATTAGCCCAGTAACTTCTGTCTGCCAACTTTAAACTTTACCATACTGTGTGTAGAGTTTTGTAGCTGGAAACTTCTCCTCCTCGGGTCAACGCCTCCTACAACTTCATCAGGCTAATAAGCTCGTTTATCCTTCTCTTTCAATTTGGTTCTTCTTGAGCATTCGTAATTTTAGCTAAATACGTTTTTTTTTATTCTTCTACAAAGAAATTATTTTTATTTCAGTTTCCCTTTTTCTCCTCATTTAATATCAGGATCAAATTTAATCATCGTTTTCTGGGGAGAAGGTGGCGAAGTCGCGGGTTTTCTTTCCTCAAATAAATTCTTATTAGTAATTCTCGAGGTTGAGCTCTGCTATGCTCATTACATCCAAATTATGCTATTGGTACATTGTTCGTTCAATTAGGTGCTTAGCTTACAGATGATTGACCTAATTAATTTAATGTGTCTGTTTATAAACTTATCATATTGATAATGCTTAAATTTATTAATCAAGTGAGTTCATTCATTTGATAGTTGTGAGGATAGTTATAGACATTTTATATTCACGCGCATATCGGTAGGATTAAAAAAATCCGAGTTTGTTGTTAATGCAGTGCAATATACCAAGTAACTTTTGTGCTTACAATGTCCTTCATCAGTTTCTAATGATTTAACTTCCGGAATATTGTAGTTTTTTTATACAATCTAACTTTATTTCCCTCTCGTAACTTGTGTGTATCCTGCTACAGGATGTGGGCCTCCCAACGCCCGTCCGGACGTCCTACGAGAAGCTGCGTTCGGACGGAGCGTTCCTGCTGGAGAACGGACTGGTGATGTACTTGTGGGTGGGTTCTAACGCCCCCGTGCAATGGCTGAACGACGTCTTCGGCGTGAACGCTCCTCACCAGCTAGACCCAACGCTCTCTGACCTTCCCGAGATCGATAACCCGACCAGCCGCCGTATGCGTGCCATCGTTGACGAAGTCCGGTCTGAGTCTCCGTTATACATGCGCATGTACGTTGTGCCACAGCAAGGCAAGCACGAGGTGGTCCTTAGATCATATCTCGTGGAGGATAAGGGTGTCTACGGAGCTCCAAGCTATGTCGATTTCCTATGTCACATCCACAAGGAGATCAGGACACTTATGCAATAGTACATGTTTGATAGAATTTATTATACAAACACTTGAGTTCTATCTCTTGTGTTTATCTCTCTTGAAAAATGAGAGTTTTCTTTTTCATATTTTTTAAGTCTATTATGTAGAGGAAGAAGGAAGCTTCGAGAAGATGCTATTGGTTGTCAGAAGCGCTGTTTACTCTGAATTTGCTCCCTAACTTTTTAGGATGAAATTCTAGCCTAGCTTTATTGAAATGATCGTCGGAACTGATGGTACCAGATTTAGCTTATTAGAATTTCTGCCTGTTGTTGTGCTCAGATCGAAAGCTTCAGCAAGATATGCGCTTCTTTTATTTAGATAATTTTTTCAAAGTAAATAGAATAGCTCTTACGAGAGACTGAAGACTGCAATGAAAGGGAATACTGATAAATAACTTTAGCAGTAAAGGAACATTTAATCCACCGGCGTCATTTCATTTCGTAGCAGTAATGTAACTGCTTACAAGAATTCCCACTCCTGATGGCTAAATTCATTCCAGAAGCGTCAACTGCAGTCTATATTTCAGTCTTATACCGTACACTATCATGATTATCTTGCAATGGTCGTCTGATCGTTGTATAAATAAATACCCTGTGCTATCCGCGATAAAGAAACCTTTCTGAAGTGACCAGCATTTGTTTTACTGTCTCTGCTGGAGTTTTTTAGGGCAGCGCTTCTGACCTGATCAGCTTAATCGAAGCTTTGAAATATTTTTGGTTTGGGGGCGGGGGATCGGCCATTGACTGGACCGCCATTCTGTAGGGAGCTCACTTCACTTCTCTCTAGTTCGCGGGATCATACCTTGCTATTAAATTTCTGTAATTGGCCAAGAGGACATTTTTACCTGTTATGTTGCAAATGTGCAGGTCAATTTGTTTTAAAATGGTATTCAACTGTTTGTGATCGAATTTCCTGTATTAACCAATTTTGTGTTAGTAGGAATAAAGTGAAGTGTTGCCCCCTGCATTGCTGGTCTCCTGATTGGCCGCCTCCCGCCCTGTTTATTCGTATAGTGAGTTTTATCAAACATGTCATGCCGCCGTTACTGTAGAAACTTCTTCCAGCTTCATTATTTTTCCATCTTTTTCAATTGAAATAAGTGTATTGTACCCATGTAATAAAGTACATAAATATCTTATTCCCCTTCCAGTGGTCTTGAGTGTGTTACTAGATTTGAATTATTTATATTAGAGCGATAGGCACTGAAAATATTTCACTAAAAGAAGCTGATGATCCTTCATCTGCTGATTTTCACCTCGTCTTCGAGGCTTAATTGATATGGGTTTAATAATTCCTGGACTACATTTAATCCGCAATTATGCAAATTGCGTCATTTGTTACCAGTCAAGTATTTCATCTATAAGACTTATTGAACAAAACGTTTTTTTTTTTCGTTCTTTTCGATACTTAATGTTTCGTTTGATGTACATCAGTGATCCCACATCTGAATTAGGGGTTTTATTCGAAATGTTGAGTATTTCTTTGTTAAGGAAATGAACTGGGATAGTGAGAAAGATGGTTTGATTGAATTAAATAAGTTGAAGTGTATTTGAGTCGAATTTAAATTGATATTGAATGAATTTTGCAAGGCTTCTCAACGCATTGCGAATATGCTGTCCAGCTGAAATTTCTAGATTATTTTCCTGGAAATGGAAATAAGTTAAGGTTATGTTTGTTGAACATCCACGATCTTACGAAATCATTTTTATTTTTTCCTTCAAGACCACGAGATCTGTGCTTCTGCCTATAATACAAAGCGATTGTGTGTAAATTCTTCCATCTGTTGGACTTTACATTGACTGAACGAGCGTTTCAAGTTAATTTGCATTATGTTGACGTTAAAGTCAAAGGCTTCTTCGACTTCAATTTGGCTTACGTTTTATTTTGCCGAATAAACCTGTTGAAATGTTTTGAATTTTAGAGCCCGGAGCTTACAATCGTGGGAAAGAATTAATTAATTTTGAGTTTATCACAAACGGACGTAAAGTTGACTTAGATATTATTTTTTCGTCTCTTTCCTGTTTACATTTATTTGAGCGTCTAATTTCACGTTATAAGTTCTTGAAAGAACAAGTATCACATATATACATGGAGGCGATATTCACTGCTACCTTCCTGGTGGTGCAATTGATGCACGAGAGCGAGTCTTGACATGGTCTGCTTTATGTGTGTTGTGACCAACGGGATCGGTAATGCTATGCGCCCATATACTGTATATATTATACTATACAGTAAATAGGATACTTTGTAATGGTCCTGTTGTCTGGAAGAAGTGCTTCAACTAATCCTTGATGTGGGGTGTCTATAGGCTACTCACATTGCTTGCTCTGAAACCATTACCACTTGTTACATTATTGATATTTAATTAGAATGCATTAAGTCTGCTCCACGCTCTGTTGTATGCTATGTTGATTGAAAACTGTAGTCGATAGTTACAAATTTATTCCTATTATTCATAATTTCATTTTGTTATGGAGGTGCTCCCAAGACATGAAATTCAACTTCAAAATTCAACAAAGTGTTTCCTTCAACCGAATTCAAATTGTAGAAATAGTTGTTTCTACTGAAATTTTTTATCATTGATGATCGACTACGTATACTTGAAATTAGGGAAAGCTTTCTAGTTTTTTTTTTTCATAAACAGTTGGTTGCGAAAGGTCTGTTAAGTTCCTTCATTTAAAGTATTCTCTCAGTTCACTCAACATTTCCATACAGATTTCAGAAATGAAGCGTTTTTCTAAGATTTTGTTCCAGGCAACTTTGTCGTACTTGTATGAAGCTCAGTGACAGACACCATTGTTTATTTTCCATTTATTCTGCTTACGCTGCGTATGGTTCGAGAACTATTAAATTAGCCTTTGTATAGCGTTACTTAAACGGTATGTTCCCATATGTGGATTACTATTGTTCGAACTTATTCACTGTTATTTTAACTCTTAGTAGATCAATGCGAACTCAGCGATTGAATTAAAGTAGCTCTCATATTTTTCTATGTTTTCCAAAGTAAGTTAGTCGGTATGGGATTGTCATCAGTAGAGTAAGTAATGTTGCATTCTATTTTCCTCTGTAAATAAACTTTGCTGCTAATTTTCATAGTTTCTTTCTTGTTCGTTCCTCGGTCCCAATTACGAGATATATTGGGTAATGTCTTATTTACAAATTGAAATATTCAATCAATATTATCTGAAATGATGTTGAACGTTACTGCTTATTAAATAATAAAGAATCACTCGAGATTATTTGTGAGGAATATAATAAATGTCTTATTTTTTTCTCCATGAACCTCAATCAGATGGATGCATGTCAGTCATTTTGTATTAAATAATACCGTCGATTTATTAATATCAGGCCGTTGAATGATTGAGAATTTCAACTGCTATTCAGGCGAAATCTTTGATGCTCGTTTCCATTTATTTCTATACCCGAAAAAACAATTATTGCTATTTTAATTGAAATTTCGCACGTTTGCAATAATAGGTTTATCTAACGCCGCTGCCATATCATTTGATCTCAAGGCGTTCCTTTTGATGTAGCATTTAAAAGACGTATCGTTCGCTGCATTAAAATGTGCAAGCAATAGCCAGGCAATGTAGCTGTGCGTGTAGCGAGAGCTTGGCCTAGCGTAGCAATGCATGTAGCATGAGCTTGGTCTAGCGTAGCAGTGCGTGTAGCGTGAGCTTGGTTTAGCGTAGCAGGGCATGTAGCGAGAGCTTGGTCTAGCGTAGCAGTGCGTGTAGCATGAGCTTGGTCTAGCGTAGCAGTGCGTGTAGCGCGAGCTTGGTCTAGCGTTGCAGTGCGTGTAGCGAGAGCTTGGTCTAGCGTAGCAGTACGATTAGCGTGAGCTTGGTCTAGCGTAGCAGTACGATTAGCGTGAGCTTGGTCTAGCGTAGCAGTACGATTAGCATGAGCTGTACCTAATTATTGATAAATAACATTTACCTAGCAGCAGATAGTCCCGCGTAGCATAAAAGTTATTGAACGCAATGAATGGGTTATCGCGAGGCAGGCTCGACGCCTTGAAACCCAAGCCGGATCTGGGGATGTACGTCGGAAATGTCATCACTTTCGCCCTCGTTGTTGCTCCGTGCCACGCATTTAATTTTATTTATTTATTCTGATTAATTTTCTATTAAATTACTTGCGTTGTTTACGTTTTTTACTGACCAATCATCAGGCAAGTAGAAAATTCAACGTTTAATCACGATTATTGGTTCGTGGAGTTGCGTTTATCCTAAATTGTGGTTAAACGTTGAAGTAAATGATTAAGTATTTAAAAATATACTCCTCGAATCTGTGTTATTAATCGTGCCAGAATTTGTCATGATTAACTAAATTTTGTTTACTGATAATAACGATATTTTGTGTGAATGAGACGAGCAGAATTACGCACATGACAAGTGACTAAGAAGAAAAATATTTTGGGAACGAGGATTACTTGCAAATAAATCCTCTGATTGAGGCTGCCAAACTGAAGATAGTTTAAGAATTTGATGACCAACAATATCTATTATGAATGCACGAAATCCAGGGGCGGTATATATAGTGAGCTGAAGCAGTGTAGGCACCTCAGTCGTGTACAGAGGCTGGTATCGAAAGCAGTGAAAGTGCCGTGCAGAAATGCGATCATTGGACGAAAGTGAAGGGACTGCGCTTATAAGCTACAACTTGTTCCAGAAAGCTTGTGAACTAATTTGTGACAGAAATAATCATGCTGCTGCGAAACCTGTAGGCTTTTATGTCAATGTGACGTCTATTTTTCCGATGGAAACTGATAACTACGTTTCAATGACAGTAATGCCCACGTGAATGTTTTGCAAGCACCCCGCAAGCTTTTGCTTGGGTCTTGAGTCCGACTTACACTTTCTCAAGCTGGGCTTGAACGACTGAGTGGAAATATTTACCCAGAAGCAATTACGTGAAAATTTTTTTTACTCGCGATGGGAAATTACTGAAATTCTTTAAACATTTATGTGTATGACTGGAGAACCTGAATCCTTACGTGTCATGTACGCTCATTGTTTTACGCTCTCTGTGTAATGTCTTTGTTCCCTTGCCATTTAACCTATGCGAGTAGCATGGCAATGATTGAACTTCCATATGGCATTTGTTTTCCTTTCTATCAACGTTTTGGAAGCGAATTATGAAGGAAATGACCGATAAAATTTGCGATGAAGATTTAATGAATAGGAATAGCAGTCCATGAATCAGTGGACCTAATTTCATAATAATCTTACCAGGTGTGCTTTTCGAAGCTTTGGATGTAATTAGACGTCATTTTAAAGCTTCATATGTGTACATTCTGACATTTTTTAACTTGCAGTTAATGTCATATGTCAACATTAGTAATAAGCAGCCATTTCTCCCTTGATGAGACTGAAGTACTCATTTTGAACGTCCAATTTTTTTGAATTATTCAATCTCGTTAACATAAATGAAGGTATCAATGAATGTTCTTTTTCAGAGACTTTTTAGTAGGAAGAGTAATATTTACTTAGGAGTAAGGAAGCAAAAAAAAAAATATATTTCAAAACCCAGCAAGTTTTAAAAAAATTAAGCCGGTAGTTTTTAGAAATATATTTTAAAAATTACATTCAACGGCGCCCGTCGCTGTTTAGGCCTCTGCTCATTAAATTATTCGTTAAATACTTCCGTTGGTCTGGGAATTTATTTTACGATAATGTCTCGTAGCAGTACATTAAATACTCCGTCCACAATTAGTATGCATGGCAGTAATGGAAGGTTGAATATATTTCGATACGAGCTTGCCTTGTCCAGTCTATATCGAAGTTATAAATACTAATGCGCGCGTTCATTTGTTTTTGAATTTAAATTGATTGATTTGCCTTAGCGTTGCTGACTTCACGAAGCTTTTTTGTTCTCAGAAGCAAGCCATGTGGTGGTAGAGGTGGTTTCTACCATCGATACCATCCATCTACTTGATGGTTTGTACTAGCGAAACCATCAGATCGATCGAGTTTACAGCTTAGGTTAGTGTCGGTATAGGTTAGTGTCAGTATTATATTCATTGGAAAAGGTCATACATATGGCGATAATCTAGCGAATGGTGAATAAATTTATGGTTTAGTGTGGAATTACACGGAATTAGTTTAATTCATGAATTCGTATTTGGGCAAAAATTCATTGATTGACATGAAATCTGCTTAAATTGGCCTATGCATTCGAGGATATATTTTTTTTAATTTCTCTATCATCGTTCATATTTCAGGCGATTTTGATAAATAAAAAATATAGGAATGTATACTCCCATCTATATATTCCTATGCGCATGCTTCGTGTTTCCAAACATCCGCGCCCAGAGCAGTGAGTAATGCTATCCGTTTATTTCAATTGTTTCGTTCATCTTTCTATGTGTAAGATTGATGTGTAGCTTTTCTTGTTTTGTCGTAAATTAATTTGTAATTTTTAGTTGTAGTTTTTTTGCATCAGTATTTTGTCGTCAATTCTGTTTCCTAGAAGCGTTTTTATGATAATTCTGATGCACACGAAAGTATAAGGATGTATAGGAAATAAGGCTGCTATTTTCGATGCACATAATGTGCCTTTTTTCTGGGCCTAATTGTGTCGGGTTGATTCGCACGAGGGGGAAAGTGCATCGAAATTTGGACAAAGTTTAAATCAACAAATACACCTCGTATTGCCAATGCAGTTGAAACTATATAAACGAGAGAAAAATTATTTAATTTAATTTGTTTTAATCCCGGAATGCTTTTATTTCTGCGTAAAATTAGAAGTGTTTTTCTTATGCCGTCATAAAAAGTTATTGGACTAACTATCAAGTTAACGAAGGCTCGTCCACAGTAACACATGCAGGTACCCGTATGTATTGTAGCTTAGCGAGCTCTGTATCAGAATCGTATTTACATATTTGCATTTCATCATGATAAGAATATATAGGTCAAGAGTATACGCAGGGAATGCCATGATACTGCGGTTAAATGATAGATTTTAGATTTAGTTGTTTTAGATTTTCGTGGTTCATATATGCCAGTATTGCCGTTGCCTATTCTGGGAGCAAGATAGTTCACATGATTCAATGACTGTCGCTAAATAAAAATCTCTAACTATCTACGTATACGTATACATGTACCAACATCTCAATCTTGTTTGTAGATTTCTCGTTGACTTAATGTCAGCGCTATTTTCAACTAATTTCCGTGCATTGTTTCATCAATACCAGCATTGTTTTCCGAACAATACTAGTATTGTGGTCCAAGCAATACTAGTATTGTGGTCCTAACAATTCTAGTATTGTAGTCCAAACAATACCAGTATTGTGGTCCAAACAATACCAGAATTGTGGTCCAAACAATACCAGTATTGTGGTCCTAACAATACCAGTATTGTGGTCCAAACAATACCAGTATTGTGGTCCTAACAATACTAGTATTGTGGTCCAAGCAATACTAGTATTGTAGTCCAAACAATACTAGTATTGTGGTCCTCCAACCTCTTAATCTTATTTGTAGATTTCTCGTTGACTTAATGTCAGCGCTATTTTCAACTAATTTCCGTACATTGTTTCATCAATACCGGTATTGTGGTCCTAACAATACCAGTATTGTGGCCCAAACAAGACCACAAGTTTGTACCACAATACTAGTATTGTGGCCCAAACAATACTAGTATTGTGGTCCATGCAATACTAGTATTGTAGTCCAAGCAATACTAGAACTGTGGTCCAAACAATACTAGTATTGTGGTCCACATCGCGGTCCTTTACTACCAGTAGTATAGTTTCTAAATACTGGAAGCGTGGCTCGCTAATAGTATATAGTACCATTGATCACATTACCGGTATCGTAGTCCTTGATACCATCATCACGGCTCACATTTTACCAGTATTGTAGTTCTCGAGACCATCATTCCTCAATGCACACAATACTATAAGTATCTAACATCTCTACCAGTTCTGTGAACCACAAATACACCAGTTAGTTGTGAAAGTAATCTCAGTATCGTAATATTCGTGATTCCAGTATTTTAGTCTGCATCAAATGCTGCAGTCTTCATAACATGAGAATCATTCTGGAATCAATATAAGTTTTGCAGTCTCAAATGCATCATTATTGTTCATCATTGTGGTCGGTGTTGTGGTCTACATAATATTGATATCGTGGTCGTCAAATGGCATTAATTTAATTTTAAATTGGAGTATTAAAGAAGTGCTCACTACTAGTATATAATGTACCCCATATAAGACGGGCGCAGTGAACCGCATAATAACATAACCGAACTTGTGTGCCGCACTCATAATACCATATTCATCGAATCACACTCATAATACCATATTAGAAAACACCATATTCTATATCAACGCGCTATACCTATAGATACAGTAGTATAGTATAGTATCTTCGGCATTGCAGAATAGGCCTGGATAGGCCTGTCGCCGATTCTTGTAATTTTCTTGGCTAGACTGGCCTTTTGATCGAATCTTTTCAACGGACGGTAGATTTAAAATCGTTTCTAGATTTCAGTAGTTCCGTAGGGTACGAGGCATTTTAAGACTAAACAGATGATGAGATGCCTAAGGTCAACATACCATTACTGATCATGTCATAAATCTTGTCCTAATACTCGCTGAAATTTCGAAACAATTCTCGTCACAATACTCATCAACTCGTCACAATACTCAACTCGGCACAATACTCATCAACTCGTCACAATACTCATCATCTCGTCACAATACTCATCATCTCGTCACAATACTCATCATCTCGTCACAATACTCATCATCTCGTCACAATACTCATCAACTCGTCACAATACTCGTCAACTCGTCACAATACTCATCATCTCGTCACAATACTCATCATCTCGTCACAATACTCATTTACCCCTCCCTCCGCCTCGCAGCCTCTCCCCCAGATCGACAAAATTTCAGCTCCTCTCAGGAAGATCCTGCGGGCACTTGGTCAGGATCCTTCTTCCCGCCCGGCAATCAGGCTGCCGGGTATCAGTATCCTGATGGTACAGGATACCCATACTCAGATCCTCCAGGATCACAAAATCAGAATTCCTCAGGGTTTCAAATTTCGGATACACCTGGGTTTAAAACTCAGGTTATTCCAGGATACCAGTTTCCGGATACTAGACTGTTCCAAATACCTGGCGTCTCAGGATACCAGTATCCTGGATCTCAGGGCAAGATCATTACAGGGACTCAGGATCCCGGACAACCTCCTGTTAACAGCATCTCAGGTGGTCGGCCGGGTGAGGCAATTTGTACGGAGTTGCTTCTTGTTAAAAAATTAAACTTTTGCTCTAAAATAAAACTGAAATTAATGCGACTTCTTCAAAAAAGTTCCCCTTGCGATTTTCTTGCAGTCGAATTTCAGATTAAAACAAAAATAACCTTGACCGAGTAACTACGGTACTTCTACTAAACCAAATTAACGGATGTAAATAAAAGATATTGTGTTAATATCAATAATTTAAAGGCTTTTGTGTTGGAAAATATAAAAGAATGAAGTATTTCATGTTTGCATGTGTATTAAAAAAGTAATATCTTAAAACCCTGAATAATCGCGGCCAAATTACTGGAAAAGCACCCAATTAACCAATAACTTCAGAGAGTCTGAAATTTCATTTATATTATCGATGATGTAAATAATAATATTACTATCATTCATAATTTTTTCGTGTTATAGTAGTAGCTTCCTCATGTAATAATTTGTGCATAACTTATAACAGCTGTGAAAATATAGAAAATATAAAAGAAACACAGCCGACTAAAAAGTATCTGGCGTAGTTGAGATAGTGTAGTGGGCGTTTTCATTGATATCGCTTGCAACATTGAAATTTAGTGGTTACTATCGAATGGTACTTCATTGGTTCTTCAAATTGAATGGGTCGTCAATGGTTCTTTGTTGCGTAGTATTGGTTCTTACTTATGAGCATGAGTAGAGAATTGAGGAGTAGAAAGGATAAGTAAATTTCAACTTAACCCTTGCTGCCTTGCTTATATTTAGTTCAGCATCATTTCCAAAATATCTTTGCCATTTATTCTCTCATTTATTAATCTCCATTCAGTTCATACCAAATATATAGTAACTGTTCTTCGAGATGAATTGTTGTTCGGTTATTACGGTCTAATATCCTTGTCGACTGGTGTTCATTGCTTGTGAATTCAATAATTGGTTTTGAGAAAGTATTCATTAGGTAATTGATACTCAAATGGTCGTAGTGTTCATTACGGTTGGTTTTTATATGTAAAAAGTTTATTCAGTAAAATATATGCAGTAAAATAATCTTGACACAGTGATTTAATTGCTATATCTCGTACTGACATGAGGTTATTCATAACAAGACGACATATTTCGAAAGAAAAATTCATCGGTGTTAGTCAGAATCTAGAAGTTTAATCCAACTTGGTTTGGGCTGAACTGAAGCTAGATCTTCATTTTCATTGCAGTACATGAAATGTGAGATAATATAAATATAAGTCTTCTAATACTGCGACTTTGTCTCATTCACAATAATTTATTTTCAGGTTTGTATCGTCCAAACAGCGGATATCGTCCCCCTTCAAACTACCCTCCATTCTCTGGATACCCTCCTCCTGGGTATTTCCCTCAGGGAGCCTTACCCTCACAGGGGGCGGCTCCCCCTACGGAGTACGACAAGATCGTGGCCATCCTCTCACTCTTTGCTGAAGGAATCGAAGAACTGTCCGGCCGAATCGCAAGTCTTGAGAAAATGCAAGCAGAATTTCTAGTCTACAAGAAAAAAGTTGATGAAATCGCAAACAGTAAGAACATTGTTCGTGATAATAATGTCTTATTTGTCTAGCCTGACTGATGTACGTTTATAATAGATAAGAAGAATTTATCTCTCGATTCGCAATCGACGAATTTGTTTTCAGGTTAAAGTGGCTTTAGATTTCCTTTCATTTTGGTGAATACAAAGACATTACGTTCGATATTTTCCCTGTTTTCTAGGAGAAGATTTATCCGGCAGCGAGTCAACGGCAGTAAACAGAGTGGGAACACCAAACCAAACCGACCAAAACAATCAGGAAAAAGATGAGAAGAAGTCAACGGCAAAACCAAAACCAACAAAACCCAACAAACCACCGTCTACATCAACCACTAATTATCCTTACCCGAAATCTTGCCCGACCAACTTTGAAAGAATTGGTGCCGAATGTTTCTACATATCGTCACGCAGCTATAAGCGACTCAGCTGGCAGGTTAGTGCAAATATATTGACGTCACAGCTGCAGGTTGGTGATAAAAATACCTATATTGACGTCACAGCTGGCAGGTTGGTGCAAATATATTGACGCCACTGCTGCAGGTTAGTGCAAATATATTTAATATATTGACGTCACAGCTGGCAGGTTGGTGCAAATATATTGACGTCACAGCTGGCAGGTAAGGCTTGACTTCTTCGTTGCCTCAGCTGGCTGGTCAGACTAAGGTTAATGTTCCGAGTTATAATATTACTCAATTAGGTACTGAATTCGTGTTTTAAAAAATATTAAAAGCATCATGCACGGCAGTATTAAAATATCGTAGTAATTAAAGTTCGCCGTGAAGTTTACATGTTCTAAAATTCAATTCATTTTTTTCATATTCTGTTATTCTAGAATTCTCTTTTATTATGAGAATTACCTATCAACATGGCTTCTACAATCAACTATATTCATACAAATATTTAAAATAATAAATTATCTATAATCATTACGCAGGATGCTCAAGCCGCGTGCTCGGCCATGGATGCGATCTTGGCAGACCCTGACACTGAGCGCGAGGTGTCCAGTCTCAGCGGTTACCTCGGCCAGTTCTCTTCCACTGCCAGTGAGTTTCTCATGAACATCAAAAATGTATTTATTTATGATTTAAAAATTGATGCTGTGACAAAATCCCAATGCTAGGAAAAAAGTAGACTGTACGATATATATCTCAAGGTTAATAAGTTAGAGTAGCATTTATCTTCCTATATTTCGTATATCGCTGATATAAAATCTGTTACACTATTGACGATGAAAATTTTATTTTGTGCCGGTAAATTATTATATGAATTTACTGTATCTCAAATCCTATAGCAAATTAATAAATACAAACGTAATTAACATCATGCTAGGGAGAAATTCATGTGAATTTGTAAACTTCACATTCAAATTTCAGGTTACAGTTTTTGGCTGGGCGCGCTTTATCCCGGAATTTCCTGGCGCTGGATCTTCAGTGGGGCGGAGGTCCCTCTCACTCCTGCTTTGTGGACATACTCGTCAGATTCATCTAATCCTGTAGCTCGGCAAGCTCCCGTCGACGATGTTCCGCATCTTCTTTACCTGAGACACTACCTTCAGAGCAACGGCCAAAGCCAGGCACCATTGGTCAAAATGTTAGAAAATATTACCTCAGCCATTGGCGAAGAAACTGTTGCCAGATTTGTTGCCGAGGACCACGAGTCGAAGAAGATTCTTGAACGAATGGATTTGGGATTCAATCCCTTCGATTCCGATGCCGCGAATTACCGTAGATATGATGCCCAAGCGCCATCCATTGCATCGCAATTTCGGGCCCAAGGGAGGATTTATCCCAGCCCTTTAGAGAATTTTTTCAACCCCCTATTTTCATTTTTCAACCCTGCTCGTCCTAACAGAGGGAGCACTTTAACTTCTATGATTGATAGCATAAAATTTGCTTTAGGAACGACTCGGGAAGCCAAAGCAAGACCTATGATAGAACCTACAACCACAACTACCACACCTTTCTCTCCTCCAGCAACCACCATCGTCACGGTAACTAGAGCTTTAAGCAGTGGATCAGTTCAAGAGGATGACAATAATGATGGTAAGTCAGATTTGACATCGAATAGATCAGGCCGAAGATCGAAACCATGGGACACTGCGTTGGGTAGATGTTTGAGCCTTCAATCTGTCTATGAAAACGAGCGAAGTGTGTTCAAATATGCGGCAGGCCCTTGTGGCTATGAAAAATATTTCATATGCAAGAAAATGTAAAAAGTTCTTTGATCCTTGCAGAACATGCGCAGTAGGAAGTAAAATTAAATTTTTCATGCCAATAGTGCCAAGTTTTATCGGCGTTAGATCAATTATTCTCGGCGAGTATTATTATTATTGGTCGAGTGGAACATCGCGTGGTATTGGTAAATTATATTGGTGTGCTTATAAAAAAAACGATTCATCTCATTGAAAGGCCCTTCATTGGTGAAAGAGCACTTCCTATTTTTTTTGCTGACGCATAGGAAAACCTATTGATATAGCGACCAATTCAATTATTGTTGCTGAAGGTTTTAGGTTTAGATTGGCAAATGTTCGAAAGGATTAGCTAGTGTCCCCGCATTTTGATTAGTTTAGGAACATTTCAGTTCCCTCCCTCCAAAAAAACTTAGGCAACCTCACTCAATGAAATAAGTTTTAATTATACCAATACCTATTGTACAATTGAAATAAATTAGATGCAAAGTGCAGGCAACACAGTAAATGATAGTTTGAAACTTGTGCACAGAAACGATTAAAAAAATTGTGCTTGCGCCTTCCATGCTTTCCGATAGACAGCATTCAGCTGTGTTGCATTTACTTATTTATTATTTTGATCAATTTATTGAATATTATGATCAACTTCATATTTGGATCAATTTATTTAATTAGAAAGTTTGCAACATTCTCACACTCCTGCATCGATAAATGAAAGCGTAGAAAAAGTATATAATAATTTTCAAATTTTCTTATGAGCAAATAATTTAGTGAAAGGCGTGCAATAAAGAGTTCAAAGCATTAACGTTTATTTAATAATTCCATATTATAAAATAACAAACGGCATAAATTGAGTAAATTGATAACAGTATTTTATTGTAATTAATAACTTATTAACAACTTACAATCAGTTGGTAATAGAAAGCAGAATTTTATCCATCTGCATAAGATTATCTGATACAATGTGTTTTACTCATAACTCGTGCATAGATAACAAATTAATTCAACTTTTAAGTAGCATCCCCTCTACAGCCCATGTTAAGTGCCTGGTCCCTGTTTTGCCACTACAGAAAAAGAATTAATGCTGTCAAGCATAAATTTCAGAACTTGTTAATTTTTTGTTTTTAAGACACTTCTTTGAATAACGTCAAGCAAAATAAACGATATCGTACTGATATGCCTAGCTGACCATTGTGTGCTGCGCGTAGCACTGAAGTGTCATGTACAGAAAACTTATTAATTGAACCCTGGATGTATATTATTTTATTATTTAGCAGAACCTTGACATTTGAATCTGTTATGCACGGTAACATGGTGTTAAACCTCTTCATTATTACACTGGTATTATTTTTTTCTTTGAAAGTAGTATTCTGCGAAACAATAGCTAATACAGACTTAAAAAAATAACAATGTTCGTGTAGATAAGCCAAAGCTTGTCATGATCAGTAGTCGCGGTAACTATAGGGTATCTCGGCGAAGGGTCGTTATTAAATTGTAGTTTATTGATTAATTATAAAAATTTTCATAGTTAGACATTCATGTTAAAGCCAAATAGATTATCTATATATAATAAAATATTATGTTCATAATATATTTATATAATCTTGATACGAAAGGAAGTGAATTGAATATTATTATGAAGATTTGAGAAATATTTTTCTCTTATAAACTGTTTTTATAAAAAATGCAGAATTTATGCAAAGCAATGACGAAGCTACATCAAAAACACGTTCAAATATTTAAACATTTTTTTGCGGCAACAGCCTTATTACGAACTATGATTTGATGGCGGCAAGCGTTCATGTAAGTTTTAGGGTTATGATTTTAGGGAGAATCAATCTATTTCCAGATTGCAGTGAACGAGCTTCAAATATTGACTTTCTAACCAGGAACTTTAACAATAAAAGTTGTTGAGCCTCACATGAAGAAATATTTGTTTTTAAAACACTGAATTTCCCCAACTTAGGCATTTGCAATTGAAGAATGATAATATTCTTATTTAAAAATACAGGTTTTAAAAATACAGGTAATTTTAAATTACCTGCGATTTCAACAATTATCAATTATGAAAGCAAATCAGTTTCCCGCTCTCCTAATAACCCCTGGAAAATACAATAACCATCGCTCGAAAGAATAGACTAAAGTCTAATTTCCGAGGCTGGCAATGTCGTGCAGTCTGTTGATGATGGACACGACGAGGATGGTTTTGTACAGACGCAACATTCGCACCTGGCGAGTGTTGCGGCCGTCCAGTCTGCTCCCAGGCCTATTTCTGCCTTTTGTGCCACTGCTGCTGTTTTTGGCTTTTTTGCTGCCCTTTTGGCCCTTAGCGCTGCTGTTGCCGGCCCTTTTACTGCCGGTGCCCGTTATGGCAGCGCTGCTAAATAGTAGAAAAATGTTTGTCAAAATCAAAAATGTTTGCAAAAAAATCTTGCGTTGAATTTTTTACAATAAATAAACTCTCGCAATTAACTAGAGAGTAATCAAAACTAATCAATTTTCTGACCTGTAAACGGTACACCTAGAAACGGCCAACGCATTCAGAGTTATTAAGAGGAGACTAAATGTTTGTCAATATATTTGACAAACAAATTATCCCGCTTATAATTTTTTATGTCTCAAATTAAATTCTTGGAAGCAATCTACTAAAACTTGATACTAATAATTGATACATAGTGTTTTACGAATTTCAAGATAAAACAAATAACTTTTGTTCTTGTTAGAGAATGACAAAGTATTAAAGAAGTGAATATAATGAAGAGGGCTCTTTCGCCTATTTGTCCAGTAACAGTAAATATGTAATTGAAAAATTAGGTTCCGACTTAAACAAATACAAAATTCTACGGAACATAAAATTTGTTACAACAGTTATTCGTACCAATAGCATAACGTGGAGTAGGAGTGGAGTCAGCAGAGAAGATGGAGCGCGGAGATATGAAGAAAACGGCGATGTCCCGACGCCGAAATTCTTCCACTAATTCTGGGGAGAACTGCGAGTAGAGAAATCATATAAAATATGTCTATAAAACTACATGACTTTAAGAATAGTCACCATTAAATTTAAAATAAATTTCTTAGGATGTTTAGATTTGTTTTATTTAAACTTTGGTTTAAACTAACGACCTTACTCATATACCGTAAATGCATGGGGAGTGACTTAGACCGTTCCGATATTTAAGAAAAGAAAACCCTTTATACTCAAGAAGTTCTTGCCTTAGAGAAATTGTATTGATGGCTCTCAAAGTACCATGAGATAACCTACAACTGCAATAGACAGATATATTTTATATATTTAATGTTTGACTATTTGCATCACAAAATTGTACACGCTAAAAATAGTCAAAGTCTATGGTACAAATTACTTCGTACTGACACTTTATAATAAAGAGTCATAATATATTAAAGTAAGGCAGACTCTTCAAGTTTTCATCACTTCGTCTGCTGAAATTAATTAGAATAAATCATAATAACATACCGTGTTAATATCTTGCAGTGAACAGGCAGATATAAGCACGACCCGGGCGCTGCCCTTGCGGTAAGGATAGCGCAGGGCTGTGAGGACCGCCTCGTGTAGACGCCCGCGGGACGAGAGGCCGAAGTGAGCGAGATCGTCAATGTTCTCGGAGTACGAAGACTCTGAGGTAGATTCCAGTGGGGGGACCGGGACATCTTTTTGGAAATCAGTGGGAGGATTTCCATGGGAAATTGCGTCTATACCGTGCACTCCATAAGTTGGAGAATTCTCAATTTTGGGAACGGCCGCAGTTATTCTCTTGCTGAGACTATGCATTGAAAGATTACGTTTTTTGGAGCTCCGGCCTCTGTGTTGTTTTCGCTTTTCTATTGTGTGGCTAGCAAAATCTTGGCCACTTTCGTTATCACCCTGGTCATGTCTCTTGCGTGTTTCAAAATCTCTTTCAATTTTCACGTTGTCCCTGTTTCTTCGGGTTTCTCTCCCACTTTGGATCTCGTTGGCTTCCGCGCGGGTTTCTTCCTCTTCAAGCTGGTTTCCGGACCTCAGAGACACCGAGCCCCGCTCGAGGTTGTCCCCAAGGGTCGCCATGAGGTTATGGGGCTCCCCTACAAGCTGGGGGGAGTGGTGGGTGTAGTGCACCAGGGAATGTGTGCTGCTGGCGTAGCTGTAGCGCATGATTCCCATCTGCAAGCTAAGCAAGAGAAAAATTCCAATAAATAAATATTCGATTGCATTTGACCGTTTTTAAAAATGTTGCACCATTTGGAGATAAACACTAATGATAGTTAATACTGCATTTATGCAATTTACCGTCTACCGAGGTTAAAAGGAACTGTTTCAGAATATCGAAATGATAGTTATACCCTTAGCTTAGACTCACTTCATGTTCCTCCTGCGTGCTGTGACAAGAAGCTGCCTTGGCAGATACCGCAACACTTCATGGTAAGACTTGTTCAAACAAGGTGCACTCTCTACAAGCAGGAGAATGTCACCCTTTATGCCTTGTTCCGGAGGAACAGATGAGTGTTCACCAACGTCTTGTGTATGGGAGAGCACAGCAGGAGTTTCGCCAGAAGTTGTGTTTTTGCCAAATACTGTGTCGCGATTGCGGTTCCAGACGTCGACGTCTCTCTGGTTCAGGCGATATTGCTCTTCGGGGAGAACAAACATGCATGTCATTCAGCATTTAAAATTTATTGGAAGAAATTTTCAAATGAAACATCAGTGCATTAATTGCATTCGTATAAGAAAGTTACTTTGCCTAGCTTTTATTTTAAAACTGTTTAGTACAGACAGTAAAACAAGAAAAACAAGTTCTAGAAGGAGTTTTAACTTCGGTGGAATTTCTCACATCACTGTAAAATTCATGGTTTTCGCTCAAATAGTTTCAATAGAACAAAATTTATCAACCTAGTTTCACAGGAAACGATAAATTCATCCCATTCATGAAATAAAAATTCAAAACATATATTGCCGCCTCACCACATATAGTCGTTTCATCAGGGATGATGTCCTTGTTTCTGTAGCCGCAGACTTTAGCGAAGGACCAGACGACACCGCAGACCAGCCCCGTCTCTTCGTCGCTTACTTCCGTCGCCGAGAACAAATGCGACCTGAACGATGAGGCCTCTTGGGTGCTGTTCAAATCTGCATCAAGTTCATTTGCTGTTGAGTAATTGGTGTTGACAGAGATATGCCAAATCATAAAACGATGTTCCACGATTTGGCGATCAACAACAAGCATTGATAAATACAAGGATAAGTGACTCGTATACTATTTCATTGAAAATCCGGATGGAATTAGTACCTAAGACATAAAATAAATCGCAGAAGTACTCCTGAATGGATGAGTTTGATAAATTGTAAAATCAAGAGGCAACTTTATCACAGACATTCAAACGCTGAGTAAATATGATATTTGAAACATTAATCTGGAAGAACTGTTTTCATCCAACATAAATTTTCGTTACACAAAAATTATTTTTTTATTTACAACCTTCTTGATTTTTCCTCCGATGTTGATGGAACAAGACACCCAGCACTCCGTAAAGATCATTATCATGTTCAGGTGCTGGTGGTTCTCTCAGTTCATCCTGAGACTGGAAAGGGTTACGTGCATTGTGGGAGCGCAGCTGTAAGACGCACGCCCTGTAGAAAGGTAGCGCCGCCACTGTATGCTGACACGAACTGAAAAAAAGTGAATAGCGATGTTTTTTTTTTTAAATGGGAATCGTTCAGAGTAGCTGTTACTGGCAGATTCGTGTAAGAGGATGGATTTATTAAAGATTGGAGCTAAAGAGTTAATCGAGGAAAAGATTTTGAATACTGTAGAACACTTGATGTATGTAAAATACGATGATTGATATGAATCGACCATAGCATCCCACAATATCGTGTTGTGCCTACATATTATATTTTTCACGTTTCACATCGATTCTCCGTTGACTGTAGGGATTGACTCACGCAAGCTGGGAAGATTCCGACAGGATGAGGTGGTGACACATCAGTTCTGCTGCAGTCAGTGGATTAGGATTTGCAGAAACTTGTGGATGATCTGCCGAATCTATCGGACTCGAGCAAGATTCTGACGCCTGTCAGGTGCACAAAATTGAGACTCAGAAATGCGACTCACTACAAAGATTTTTTCTAGACTTTATGTATTAAATCGTTCCAAGAATTTGACCGGTGGAAAAATACTGGAAACGGAATTTAGTACTCTCCCAATCAATAACGCGGAAAATGTACGCACCTCCAAAAGAAATTTTGTGTGCATTTCAAATTCTTTCAAAAGGCTTGAAATATTAAACCATATAAAAGCTTATTGTTAATTCGAATAAATAGGCATCTATACAATATAAAAGGCTCTCAACATGCTATGTTAAATCTCCACTAGCAGCATGGGGATTGTTGAGAAAAACCTGTGTTTTAAACGAGGTTGTAAGCAGTCCGTGATTGGCTGTGGCTGAGAGCCAATCGTCAGTAAAGACGATGCAGATGTCGCTATACAGGGAGCACGTCACTTTCGTATCAGTGTCGAGAGATGACGTGTCATGAAGCACCGCCGTGACTGACGACAAGTCACGCAAAATCGTCACATGCTCGTCGCCCATGAATGGCAGGGACACGAGAGTCGAGTTTACCACAACCTGAGGATGGCCATCTTTATGTTACGAAATAAAATTTTCGATAATTTACATGCGGTAACGTTTATACTTTCATCTTTGCAACAGTACCTGGAAATGCAATAAACCAAGTAAAAAGTTAGTGGCTCATACATATAAAAATAATAGTAATCTTATAAAAAGTATAAATATCAAGTTTTTAGTTGTACTTTAACGAAACACCCTATAATAATCGTTGGACAATCATTTAATAAATAAATAAATTTCAATTTCAAGTTATGTTGAAATAACTTATTTGTTTATATTAACTTCAAGTTCAAAAAGTTTTGGGGTAAGAAGCTTGTCAAGTTTTCTTACCTCGTCATAGTTGATCTTGACAGAGCTGTTGCCCACAATAATAATAAGCTCTCCATCATGCAGCAAATGAGATGCCGTATCCGAATACCCATCTGTTCCATTGAACAAGTTCTTCTCATGCTTTCTGTACTTAATAACTACTTTCAAACCGTAAAGTTCATGCGCAAGTAACAGCACATCCCTGCAGCCTTCATTTAGAAGTTTGACGTTCCCTCGAAGGTCTATGAAGAGGTCAGGATAAAACAGAACTCCAGGGCTTGCATGTGGAGGCACAAATTCGTTGTATACACGGTAGGGTTGACGTAGCAGGGCAAGGTAGTGCAAAATATGCTGCCACATCACGCTCTGCCGGCTGCGGTCAAGGGCTTGATACGTCGAGCTTTGATGGTTGATTAAATCTTGAACTGGAGGGCCGCGGGATGTTAATGAACGCGCTACCTCCAGCAGTGAGTGCGTCGCGACTGGTAAAGGTACCTGGACATGAATAAAATTATTTCTTAGAATTTCAGGAACCTAACCGAAAATATGATTTGTAAACGAAGTTTTAAGAACATGACGGTAAATATATTGATTTTTTGAAAACCATTTTTCTAGGAACTAGACAATAAATATAATGATTATTTTACCCAGTGTTTCAGGATACTTACCAGCAAATATAATATATTTAATCGATGTCTCAGGAATATGACCGTAAATATATTTTATTAACATTTATCAATGCAGGCATAGCCCAACAAATGTTCATTGAAGTTTGTGAAGAATATAAGTTCACAATGACTAATAATGTTTCGAAAAATCTCACCAGAAAACTAATATCACCCTCTTCTGTATCGCCGGGTTCTGCACTGAGTACAGCCAATAGCATCTGCATAAAATAGAAAGTTTAAAAAATTTGAATAGATAAAGATGAAAATAAGATTACGATCATCGTTATAACATGCGTAGTAAATCTGAAGGCAGAATGTGATATTCTTCGATCGAATGCTAGTAAATCGAGTAAAACAAAAATAATCATATAAATGAAATTAAGTCACATATGATGTTTATTGAAAAATTATTGATGATGTTTATTGAAATTATAAAAATTTCTTCATACTGAAACTACATCAAAATTAAGTAAATATATTCACGTTGTGAGTTTTTTTCATTGTTTTAGCAACGCCTGTGAGAATTCGCTGCCAAGCAGATTCGTCATCTCCCGTTCCCTGCCAGATTGTGACAGCTTGACGTACGGGGGGCCAACTTTTAACTGTTAAAAAATAAAAACGGTTGGGTTCACCTTTGAAACCAATTGAGAAGAAAATTACATTCTTGTGCCTAATTTTACAACTGTTCTGACATCGATAAAAAGTTTTAGATTAAATTCACGTGAAAATGTGTATTGGAAATGAAATTAGAACCCATAGTGTGAAAAGATAAGTAAATCTTCGGAGTAAACTCCGTGGATTTAGTGAGGTAAAACTGCAATATTTAAAGTTTTATGTTGGAACAAATTTTAAGTAAAATTGAATTTTTTTATGTAAAGCCAAGATTTTGAAGGTGAATAATGAGCATTGAAGTCATGCCATAGTTGAATTGAATAATATTGAAAATTAATGTAAGCGCAAAAATGATTGTGTTGCAATAATATTGAAACGTTTCATTGGTGTGTGCGAATGTATACCATTATCGATTGACGAGAAAAATTAAAAAAGAATTAAAATTAAAAGAAAAATTGGGTTATAAATATTTTTTCGTTAAATGTACGAATATCGGACGAAATCAAATCTATTATAAATCAGATCTAAAAAAATTTAACCCGTTCCAGAGCTTAAGTTAGAATAAATTTCATTTTAATGCAAGATTTGAATAATTTAGACTCAGAGAATGCAACACCGGCCTCGGGTCCTTACCAACTGTCCACCACAGTCGGAATTCTGTGCAAGCTTCTTGCAGCAGTTCATTGGTGATGCCGAGTGCTGACTGTGTTATTTCTACGGCACGCTGGGATGCATTTCTGTACACGTCCTGCTCAAAGAACAAAAAATGCGGTCATGTTGAACGGAATGATGATAGTAATAGCCATGCATGCAAGCATGCAAGGTGAATTTTATTTTAAATTCGTTATGCTAATTTTGTGTAAAGGCTGCATTATCACTTGAAGTTTATTTTACTCTCTTCAAGGGGAGAAATATTGGTTAAAAAAGCATGGAGTAGACAATCATAGAAAATAATCTTTTCATGGCAGAATTACAAAATCCGAGATTTTTTAACGGATATTAATTATATGGTTAAAAGAATGTTCCAAATAGCGTTGATATCGACGAAAATTAACACTTAAGATTAAATTTGCGTTTGCAATATTAGATTGACGAGGTTAATAGTTTTTTAATTCTTACGTCAAGCACATTCGTGACCACTGCAGTGATGGCAATCAAAGATGACTCAGAAATTTGTTGGCCTTCTTGATCCAGTGTTATATTTCCAGCCAAGAGCTGTTCCGCGATGATGCTTGAAGGGGAAAATACAATTAAGAATAAATACTTATAAAGATTTTATTTAAAGACACGCAACTCATAAGAAGAAAAGTGATTAAGTAGATTAATAATGAAATATATATCTAAATCTGGTGTGAATAAATTCTACTATATGATAGCCAACGCACACAGAAGGTGAAGATTTTTTACACAGTTTTAGGAAGGTGAAAAAAACACAAAAATTTTATTTTTTGTTAGCAACGTATAATTTATATATCAAGGATTGTCATTCAAGTTTAAAATTAAGGAAACTTGATATTTAAAATACATTTAGCGACAAAAATTATAAAAATTAATCAAGTGAGATAACTAATAAATTGGTAGACAATCTGGGCTTGAATATCGATTATTTTGTAATTCCAACTCACTGCAGTGCGTTGTAGTATTTTCTTGTCACGAGTGAAACATCTCTCAATAACTCATCTTGTTTGAACAATTTTCTAATATTGCGATACTCTTGCTGCATATGATTTTGCAGTGACAATACGGCAGAAGTTTCACCGTGGGACGCTAGCGACTGCCTCACAGGCCAGACAGCAAGCGACTGAGCCGCTGGCTGGGCGTCTTCCGCTACCATGAGAACAACCGCTCCAGTGCGCTTCAGTACGTCGTGCAGGTATGACGTTGCTTTTCTCTGCAGGAACACAGTAAATTTTAGTGGTAACGTATAAAAAATATCTAAAATATTTGACTTAAATTCATTTTGATTTTTGCACGTGTGAATAGATGTAACCATAAAATCCCAAAAAATGTCAGTATGAATGCAAGATCGAAATATAGCGTTATATAGACAAATATTTGTTTAATCATGTTATGAGGTCGTAACATGTACCTGGTATTCGACGAGGTTCTTTGACCAATGTTGATCAGTGCGTCCTGTGACGCGGAGCAAGAAGGGTGCGTATAACGTTGCGTCAATTTGAGCTACGTCCGTTAGCTCAACAGAAGCAACTGTTTGGGAATCAACGCCTGCGTGTAGAAACTGTTCCACCGCGCCAATATTAGGGCCTGAAAGTTATCAAGGAAATTGAGAACACATCATGTCCTTATTGAGATAATTTTTACATTTTGGCTTGAAATTATTTGATAAAGTTGATAATTTCGAGAGTGGAAAAAATATTAATGAGAAGGCGTCTATGCTATTGCTAACAATAATGACCTATTAAATAACATTTTCAACTTATAAAATCAGAAGTTTAGTTATATAATTTTTCAAAATTATGTTTGATATATTTTAATTCACAATTTCATTCCGTATCCTATACCTTGAATTATTAGGAAAATTTATATCCCTACCGCGAAAGAGTCCTCGAACACCAAAGGCAGGCTTAACGGGACACTGAAGATTAGCGATCTCGACGTTGTGCTCCACCATAGAAGCTTGAAGGACAGACTCTCTACAATCTCCATCATAAGAAAATTTAAACGAGTCCTCATCGCCATCCACCAGCACTCCGTGAGTCTGCATCTTGACGTTGTCTTCATAGGAAATGATGAAGTCTTCTCGAACGGACGGAGTTCGGAGCTGAAAAAACGCAATAAGACGGTAATATTTCAGTTGATAAACCTAATAAGTAAATAAAAATATTGACAGAAACCGCGATAATGGTTGACATAAACAATCAAACAGCTAAAATGCATTTAATATCTTAGATGAGACGTTCTAACTTGCCTTAAGATAGGCCCTGTAGTCAGCTTGTTTCACTTCCAGCCCACACGACAGCACCAGGGTTCTGAAGCTTGCGTTGCCTGTGCGTGCTTGAGACGATGGACGAACTGTTCGTCTAATGCGCACGTTTTCCTTGCCTTTATTGTTATTTTCATCACTAGAAAAATCCTCCTGGTATCTTCCAACTGCTTCTTGTTCAAAATTATAATACTTTGTGGTCGAGTTTTCGAGATACCGCCCAGTTAATGAAGGTCTGAAATTTATTGAACTAACCAGTGATCCGTTTGAATTTATGTATGCCATTCTTTCAGATTTATAATTTTCGTTCTTTGAATCTCGCGTGTACCCGACCTCAGTGTCGGCTGTATTTTTTATGCAGGCGACACATTTTCTCATGTGCGCATTCCTTTTATAGCGACTATGAACGCGATTAAAATTACTAGAAACAAAGGATGCAATCTGATTGGTTATTTCAAGTGGGTCCGCATTATTCGTTGAATGTGAAGCAGCGCCGCGAGGAGATAACGTTTCTCCAGGCTCAGCATCCGGGACTTTGATTACAAGAATAAGAGAAGTTCTATCAGGAGCCGGCAAAAATCTCGCAGATGCAGAAACCAGAAGCTCATCGCTGTAGTCTGGTTGAGGCCTCTGCAATGAAATAGAGTAAATAATACCTGGGTAGAGAGATAAAATGTTGATATTTATACCTTCAGTCTAGTCCGCAATAACTCTTCATACTGTTGTGCCATTCATACAGCCATGGATTTCTTCCGATCAGAGCAAGCGCATGAAATTTGCAATAATTAAATATATCACACAAATCAACCTATTGAATATCCTGCATAACTATTTAAGAGACAATGCCCTCATCCAAGAAATCTCTACTAAGGACTATGCCAGGTAGTAAACTGAATGCAGAAAAAATATAACTCAGTACTCACTGCTGTGAGTGACAGAGAGCGCATTTTCTCGTCGACGAAAACTTGAGGTCACGGACAGACACACAGACGGACAGACAGACAGACAGACAGACAGACAGACGGACATGGCGAGCACAATAGTGCATTTTTTCCCATAAATGAGAAAATGCGCTAAAAACCGTAGGAATTTCTAATTTAAACTCACAGATACTATTTTCATTCGAGCGTACATAATGAATTTTATATGATACAATCAAGCTTGCGTTATTAATTTGATGTGCTACATGTACCTGAGCCTTGTAGTCGACCAGATAATAGCCCTCCTGCCTCCTGCAGTGCAGGGAGTGCGACTGCAGATTGTAAGAGTCTCCCATGACATCGACATCCAAGGATACCCGAAGTTCTCCCTCCCGCTGGATACAATGTCCACGGACAGACAAATCCTTCCAAAAAATACACGAATAATATAGAAAATGAAATTCTTGAGCTTTTTCAATCATTTCTACACTTATTCATAGTGAATGAAGTGAGCATTGACTCTAAAATATGGTTAAGGCTTCAAATACTCAGACAATTTTTACTGGCAAATTTCAATTTGAAGCTCCTGTCAAATACATTTTTCGTCGTAAAAGGAATTGTGAAGAAGATCTATTTCATTGAAGTAGTAGAATTCTGTGATTGTGGGTAGATTTATTTCATTTCCTTCGTATAAACTACTGACAAATATTAAATTGTTTTCTCGTTAAGTTTGTTTCCTTATTTCGTCAAGATCTAAAACACTTAGCACGTAGTCACAAAAGTTTTATAAAAATCTCTTGTGTTACTAAATTATTACATTTTAAACCGGAATAACACATATAATTAAATGTTACAATTATTATAATTCACGATTACGTTTGCAAATGGGTGTTAAGGCGTACTTTGGACATAGACGGATGAGATACAGTAGACACAAATCGTCTCTCTCGTTCTTCTCTCCAGTCGTACAAAGCTGTGTACGTTTTCCAATTAAGAAAATTTTCTGGAGACTTTTCTTCGTCGAACCAGATGGCAAGATTCCACATGCTTGCACCAAGCAGTTCAGCGCCAGGCCTCGTAGAAGGAAGTTGTGCGTCTATGATAGCGCTCATGGCATCATCAGATTTCAACGCGACATCAACCAACGCTCGAATGTTTCTTGAATAATTTGATTCTAAGGATGAATGCTGAGGCGCACTTTCAGTGCGATGTATAGCGTCATGTACACTATGCTCACTATCCTGGATCACGTTATGGTGATTTTGATCACCGTTAGGCTCAGTCAGAAGCTGAGAAGTGATGGTTGGATACGAGGCGGCGCGGGCGGCCAGCTTGATGACCTGTGACCCCAGGGTCACCGTCACGTTGCCTGCACGGAAAATGGTTTTTAAAACTCATGCGTGATTCCCAGGAAAAATTTCATGCTTCAAAGGTACGAACGTATCCTAATGCGTATAATGATGAGCATTGATTTTGGATAGAAGTTTGGGGTTGCGATTATTCTATGGAAACTTATCTATGTATTTATAAATTCTTTTTAAACAATAAATGTAAAAATTTAGTTATTAATAATCGCATCAAAATGAAGCATACTAATTATTATTTCATAACTTGTGAAAATGGCTGTAAAGCCACAGCCACTTGGAGTGCTCCGATGGCAGAAGAGTGGCTGCATGTGGCTGAAGTACAGCGATCCCTCTGAAGCCTGCCACACACGCTCAGCACTCCGCCATTCTAGTCGGGAAAATTATGCCATTGCGCATATTATTCGTTGCTCATACAAACGATAAAACGATTGGTCAAATTGGTCATCATTAATAAGCTAATTTATTTATTATATTAACCGAGGCATCTAACAGGTATCTAAACTTTTATATATTAATAAATATATAATCATTTTCGTAATTTTATGCGGTTGTCCGGCATTTCCTACATTACTTGCAGAATGTCTATAGGAATCTGAATAACTGTAGGTATTCCACTGGTGCATAAAATGTTCCCGTTACATATTCTTGATCGATCAGGTATGTTTACCGAAGAATGCTGTTTTGGGGGTTTTGCTAATCAACACGATACAATATGCCTGATGAAACTGCTGATGCATTCAACAAAATCAGTCCGACATTGGTGTCAAGTAAACTTCAGGAAATGCGAACCATTCACCACAAACAAATTATTCAAGCACATTTGGTCACACACATTAGGTAACATAGAAAATACTTTTTCCGATGCGGTGAACTCGAGACTGTGTTGAAGCCATTGGGGGACTGAGTCTTCGTTATGTCTCCTCCTTTTGGTATTGGTCATGACGTTATCCTGTTCCTCATCATTATCTGCGTGCAAAAGGTTTTCTTTTATGTTAGGATGAGGCCCTCCGTCCGCAAAAGAATGATTCGATAAGTCGGTTTGAATGCCGTGGATTGTAGAAGAAGGGGTGTAAGTAAACGTCGAGTCTTCTCCGTTGTTGTGGGAAGTTGCGTCCTCACCACGAGAGGGGGGCTGTTCTTCATGGCTCACCGCGACAGTCTGTCCCCTAGAGGTTGCGACAGTCTGTCCCCTAGAGGTTGAGAGAGTCTGTCCCCAAGAGGTTGAGAAAGGCTGTTCCCTAGAGGATGAAGATGACTGTTTCTCGACATGAGGTAGGGGAAGTGATCCCCAGAGAAGGGAATTCAGGGCTTCAATTTTGAGCTTGAAATATCGAGTGTGGTCATCATCTTGGGTCACTCCTTCTGTCAGGAGCCTGGTGAATAATTTTTTATGCATTAAAATAAATTAGAAACATGAAGAAGAATCATAACTTCACAAGTCAAGTTCTAATTTCAAACAAAATTTCGACGGATTGGGTAAATTCTTTTACATGATAAATCAAGAGTAAATAATATTGAAGCTACATTCAACTGAAGTTTCGAAACTAGCCCTAAGAAGCAACAAATAACTTTTTCCTATAATAAAAAATGAATTAAGATCTAATTTAAAAATATTGACGGAAGTGACAAAACCAAAAATTCACCTTAGACAGCGGGTGGGCGACGAGCAGACACCCACAAGAAGGTGGCGGGTGAGTGGGCCAACTTTGCTGGCTACCCGCAGAACTGGTACCTCACCCACGGTGATGTTGCTGCTAACCTGCTCAACATTATGGTCAATGATCTATTCTATACAACTCTCATGTGTCATTGTTATGTACACACTCCTCTATTTGAACAGTTATGCATAATAAAATTAATGAATAATGATTCATACGTCACTAAAATTTAACAACCATAAAGTCACTAAAATTTAACAATCATAACCCAAGTGACGATTTTTCAATAAATTCTTTATACAACAGTTTTTCTAATGTCATCAGCGTGGTGAAGAAGCGTAAGTGAATCAGTGAAGAAGCGTAAGACTTGTGGCCTCTGTTGCCAATGTTGATGTTCAGACGAGGGAAGAGATACTTAGGATCTAACAAGCCATCAGAATATTTATTATCAGTGATGAAAATAGCAGGTTCGTGGACAATTTAACTATTCGTGGTAAGGCGTACTGTATTTTATGTAGCTGATCAAGTAGCAGACAAAAATATTTATGTATTAGTGAAATGAATAATCGTAAATAGACGAAAGGCTAAATTCAGAGAGCTAATGTGATCACATACTTCAGTTCGAGATAGTAGTTAGTAATTTGTCATCTCTCAATTGACCTGCTTGAGCAGTTCCCCGTTGTCGAGGTAGTAGTATAGCGTGCAGTCTGCCATTGGATCTTCCCTCAAGACTATGTCTGTCAAAGCTACAGACAGAGACACTGAATCCTCTCTTTCTTTCAACGAGAAAGCAATCCTGCACAAATATAAAAATCAAATTCAATGGAGTTCTCATACTAATAAAAAGACAGCATATAAAAACTCGGGAGAAAGAACCATTCACATATCTCTAGAGAGGTCAATTTAAATTAAACTTAGCAAGATTTATGCTGAGTAGGATCGAATCTGAAATAGAAATTATTTAATTAACAGATATACTCCAGATCGCGCAGTGTCAATACTTCATAAATCGAACACTTTTTTCTTACACTCCATGAGTGGAATTATGTTAATCATAAAGAGTTAGCTGGTAAACCCGGTACATTGATGCTTCATAAATATATGGTCTGAATATAACCTTTTTATCACTTGCAATTCCTCAATGAAATATCATTACTACTTCTAACAGATTCAAAACCCATGAATACATTTTACAACATTTCAGCTTCAACCTGAAGATTGCGAGTACAATACTACAAGGAATCATAATTTTGGTGTCATAGGATTTATTGCAAATTTATAAAGAAATTCTGCTTGTGAACCCTTCGCCCCACCTGCCACTATTGAGTACAACGTCGCTCCTTCTCACTTCCCCTTTGTACTCCACTTCACCGCGGTCGGAGGAGGCCGAAATGCCCCCACTGACGTTTCTATAGCCCCATTGCGGTGAGTCTACGACCCCTTGTATTAAGAACTTGTTGAAGGAGGTTAGGTGTGCTGTGTAGTTTGCTGTGCTGAGGTGGTTGCCGTGATGTAGTTCAGCAAATGTGGTCCAGTGGTTCACACCCAATACTGTGTGTGTCACTGTTATCTTTGGGATACGAAAGGGAATATTAAAAATATTTAACAGCTGTGGAAATGAATTTTTGTCAAGGATATTCAACTAATTGCTGAAAAATTATAGTAAGAGATGTAACTTTTAGTGTAGTGTTGTAACTCTAATTCGGAAAATTCGTAGATTGAGTATCGCGCATGCGAGTAGTTCAAACAGAAGACTTTGAACGATCAGTATGAGCTCCAACCAGGCGAATCGTGAAGTCGCCATTCCAAGAAATTTCATGAAACGGACTGCTTTAGGGAATTTTTATCAACGTCTTAGCGATGCGAACTTTTGTTGGCCAGTGTTAAAATATGACTTGGGACATCGTGTTCATACGAATATTGGACACTACTACATCTACCTGGTGATATGGATAGTCATTCTGAGGTTTGACCTACAAGAATGAGAGAATGAGTATCATATTAGAAGCCTAGCTTGCTCTACCATAAATTATATAAGAAATACAACAATACAAACGCTAAATGTATGAACTGAATTAATACCACAAGTGGTTGGTCGTAGAGAGATGATAGGGTGAAGAGAGTGCGTGAGACGTCAGGAGAGAGCAGCAGAGTGTGGGTGAGGTCTGTGCGAGTGTTGCCCGCCTTAAGAGTCCCAGACGTGTTCAGAGCGCGCTCGCGGTACGAACCCTAAAATATAAGAGCATGTATCAAAGATAAAATGTAGAATCTTCCTTAATTTATTACATTGTTCGAGTACTGACTCTTTCAATATTATATTAATAAATTATTTTTATGATGTAAATCAATATAGCCGCTTAAAATTTACGAAACAATGCGAAAAATGCAAAACTCACCTGCAGCAAAACATCCCAAAAGAAATTTAAGCAACACTCAAGAGGTAAGAGGCCAGACCAATTAGCCTTGTAAAAGTAGTGATAAATGAAACTCTATTAATAATAAAAGTTAACATGCCTCTCGCCAGCCGAGACCGACATTGTGCAGCTTCGTGTTGAGCAGGAAAGTGATGCTTTGGTTCAGGAAGGATAGTTGCCCGTTGTACCGGCCTTTCACTTGCATCTCCTGATAGACAATAATGGTTAAATGACCGTATAATAGCAGCATTTTATGTCGGGAAGATTTGTGGGAATATTTAAAAAAAATTAAATGAAGCAGGTTACCGACATATGTACTGGAGTTCTTCTGCAAGCAATTATAGAATAAATTTGCAGATTACTGTAAAAACTCTTAGTTTCTGTGGTTAAATGAGATGGAGAACTAGAGTAATGATATCTTCTTAGGCTAAAAAGAAAAACAATGCCGTACTGATCATTACCTTGTGTTAAATTCAGTAATGCCAAATGAACTCGATGATGAATGACAAAAAAATTAATTTTATACCAATTATTAGGTTAGCCCGGCGTTTCACGGGCTTTACAAAAGCTGCAATTTTGAAATCCAAATCCCGAAATCCCTTATCCCGTTAACAATAATAGTAAAACCTACTATTCTAATTTAATTAAGACCCTTTCAAACCGCACTGTACACCCACGAAAGGACATTTATTTTGCTTTATAATACTACCAATGAAACAGTTCAATATTTGACAGTAATATAAACTTTAAAATTTGAAATAGTAGAAATAAATTACTAGGCACTATTACGTAGCTACAAACTAACCTGGTAGTCAAGGTACCGTAGCGTGCTGCGGACCTCTGCCGTGTCGTTTAGCACGCCTACCACCCTCCCTGTGAACGCTTCCTCTTCCAGACTAGCCTGCGTGGTACCGTACCAATAAACTTCAGACTAGCCTGCGTGGTACCGTACCAATTGAGTTCAGACTAGCCTGCGTGGTACCGTAACAATAAACTTCAGACTAGCTTGTGTGTTACCGTACCAATAAACTTCAGACTAGCCTGCGTGGTACCGTACCAATCAACTTCAGACTAGCCTGCGTGGTACCGTACCAATTAACTTCAGACTAGCCTGCGAGGTACCGTTACAATAAACTTCAGACTAGCATGAGTGGTACCGCTACAATAAACTTCAGACTAGCCTGCGTGGTACCGTACCATCAAACTTCAGATTNCCTGATGGAAGCCCACAACGAGACCATCACTTGTACGGTGCTGGAAGAATGCACCAGCGCCGTCATGCGATGCCCCGACGCCAACCGACTCGCGACAGCTGAGGCCCTCATCATTAAGGATAGGACCCCAGCCATCAACCTTCAAAGTACTGGATTTGTCAGAACATTAAGGCTGTTTTCGGAGTGATTTTCGGTGCTCTAATTTTAATTATTTATGTGATTTTGTAATTATTTTGAGTTGTATCCTATTTACTTGATTTTGTACTTATGTCGAGCCAAATTCCATCACTCAATGCGCCTTTTAACTTGATAATGAATTATAGAAACGTTCGAAACGTCGTTAAAGAAATAAAAATGTCCTTCGCTGATCTGATTTTCGATTTACTCGTGCATAATAAAAATGTTGTTCGATCTATTAAAAAAACTAATAAGAAAATTGTCAATAAAACAAATTCTTTGGTCTTCAATGAAACCTGCTTAAAGGAACAAATTTTGCCAACATATACTAATAATGAATTTAAATGCACGTATATTCACATGCATATATTAAATTTAAGTACCGTGTGTTTTTCTTACAGTAATGCATTTAAATGCACGCATATTCACATGCATATATTAAATCTAAGTACCCGGTAGATTGAGGTATGTTGTTGTGTAATTACATGGAAGATCGTTTCATTTGGCCGGTAAGTCAGAGGTTAATATTATAACGTATAATATTAGTAATCTACACAAAATATTATTTCGTTTCCGGCAACTTTGCAGATTTATACCGCCGAAAGGATAACAAAAAATCACCAAGCACAAAGCACGAGTTAACAATGAATTGCACTAGAAACTTACGAAAATTTTACATTTAATTTATTATCTCAGAACGTGAATTAAACCACAAATAAGCATTATTTTTACAGTATGGTGATATTTTGAATAGTACAGCTTATGACGAAGAAAATAATTGAAAAAGGTAATAATTACTACCGAAAACTACAACTGGAGACTCGTTATTACAGTAGGTGGTGTGAATGTGCTGAGTAGCGTATTGCAGGCCGCGAACATACACTAAAATATTCATTTGAACACAGCCTCATTCATGTAGCATCAATGTTAAAAACGAGGAGCCAACAGTCAATTAAACGCCGGCTAACTTGAAAATAGTTTTAAACAGATACTATCTATATGCTTAGCATTTAACATATCTATCCATTTCCTTTAGTCTAGGAACAACTAACAGAAATTCACCTCTATGAGGTAGCGATGATGCATCACCACAGGAACAGTTTGTGTGATGTTGAGAGTACCAGTTGTGGAGGCCAGCGGCCTGAACTGCAAGGTACCAACGCTCGTCCACACAGCATTGTTGTCCACTATGATCTGAGAGTCGGCACTCAACTGGTGCGAGGAAAACGAGTACACTTTATTATAAGCACTCTCTGAAGTGTGGAATGTTTTGATAGTCTTCTGCCTGGAATTATTTGCATATAAATAGAACTACTCGAGAGTTTCAAGCATGCTGAGAAAGAGAAATTGACGTCTATTAGCGTTTTGATTTGATTTTGTCATTGATGTTCATTTTGAGTTTTAATTTGATATCATGCTTGAAGTTCATTTGAATTTTAATTTTATTCATACATGAAGTTCTTTTAAGTTTTATTTTGATGCGTACTCTTAAGTTCATGTGAGTTTCAATTTAATTTATATTTGAAATTCAATAAAGTTTTGATTTGATTTCATACTTGGAACCCAGCATGCCGGCCGTCATCAGAGCGCAGGAGCTGATGGCGTCCGACAGCTGTGAGGTGCGCTTGCTCCATTCCTAGTAGTTCGGTGCCCACACTGCGAGAAATATGAAAATAACTAATAACTAACATTAATAACCCTAAATAAACTAACAATAAATAAGATTGCGAGAAATATAAAATAACTAACATAATAATAATTAATAACGATAATAATGAGTACAACAATATGTATTAACGGTAATAATAAGTATAATAATAAGTAATTACGATAATAATGATCAACAACATCAGCAGGGACATACAACTGTATTCCCCAAGATTTCTCAATTAATACAGGGCATCGGAACCCATCAATTAGCAAATTTCGCTGTGTGTCATTAACCAAGAAAGGAAGCCATAAATTCCAGATCTAACTTCAAATATATTATGGAATTTTATTCTATATATTTATATATATTTTAAGTATTTTGCATAGAATAGTCACTCCCATCAGAATAAGTTCATAAATTTAGTTTCGAAATTACATGGAAGTAACACTAAAATTTAAAATTATCCAACTCGCGATGAACTGAGCTAATTTATACAAGTTCTACANCTGAAACTAACATATTGTGACATGAGGAATGAACACTGCGAATCAATAATAAAATACTGGGGTGGTATCGCAACCGACCGTCAAGGTGGTATCGCTGCGATGAGCAGTGGTATCGTCAGTGAGCAGCGAGAGGTGCAGCTGTACGGCGCTGGTGAGCGGCGACGACAGCTGCACGGAGAGGCTGACGTCTGGGGTAGCGTTGTGGCGACTGGAGCCTTCTCCTTCAATGTTCAGCTACAGGGCGTGTATTATTTGGTATTATTATTACAGTTATCCTGACACTGTACTATAAAAATATTTCACTAGTTTGTAACTCAATCAGCGTATCGATGATGGATTCTCGAGCTAAATTCCTAGATCACAGACGAGAAACCGAGAAGCGAATTTCCATAGTATGGCCTGTCCATGATGAATATTGTTCCAAGCAAAATTTCGGGAATATCCCAAGCAATCACGGCAAATAGGTATGTGAAAAATATGGCGATGATTATTTACAGCATAACAAGTAGATCAGAGGCCGATATATAAAAAATATTCTTAATAATAAGCAGTTAATAAAGTATAAAATAATAACAATTTGAAAATATAATTCCAAACATGTCATTAATTACAAAAAAATTGGCTGAATTAAAAAAACTGCCAAGTAGTAGTGAAATGCGGAATTTAAATTCTAACAAAAAATCAGTCTCACGACCTTTTTTGAGACTATCAATTTAACCCTTATAATCTTTGAAAATTTTTATTTATTCCCCACTAATTTTTATCCAGTATAAAATTTCGAGTTGAACCATGCGAACTGCATATAATTTTTACCTTATGCTGCACCCCAGATGGGAAATGAACTCTGTTGAGGGAAGAGAGAACAGCGGATGTGGGAGTGAAGTACATCAGCAAGCCAGACTCCACTTCCAGTCTGTGGATGTAGAATATTTCGTGAAATATATTCATTTTACGAGAAATTGAAATACAGTCAGTTAGAAATTAAAACTTATAGAGGATTGAATCAATGAAGCAGACTAAGTGGAAATTTAAGCTCGAATTATTGCTCAGTGTAAATGTAGGGCTCGTAAAAAATACTTGATTCGACTTGAAATTAAGATTTAATTTGATTAATAAATAAATAACATTTATTTTTGTTGTTTAATTTAAACACGAATTTATGGAGTGCGAAGAGTGATAGCATACGAAGATAGGAAAGGTAACTGATGATATCATAAGTATTTTAAACGCAAGCACAAAAATTCAAATACACATTTAGAAAACTCGAATAAGTCTGAGAAGATTTTTTTAGTCACCTGTGAGGTAAACTAGAATTTAGATTTGAATATATTTGAAAGCCGATGAATAAAATAAAAGGTGAACGTAACTGTTCTTAGAAATATTGAGGTTAAAATTAATAACCATATATAATTAATAACCTTACATGTTGCTACACGAGTACAACATGTATATAAAAAAATATAACTCCGTACTCACTGCAGTGAGTGACAGAGAGCGCATTTTCTCGTCGACGAAAACGTGAAGTCACGGACGGACAGAGGCTCAGACGGACGGACGAACTTGGCGATCAAAATAGTGCATTTTTTCCATAAATGAGAAAATGCGCTAAAAATACGGTGACAACTCAAAAACATTTCCAGAGGAAGATGAAAATATTCAATGGGCTTGAAAAAAAAGTAATGGTATGAACGTTGCACAAGTATTTCTTACTCGTCTCTGTCTTACTTGCTAGCGTCAGGCATGACGATGACGACGTTGATGGTTTGCCTGTCGGACGGCGTGCGACCTAAAGCAACTTGCACGTCCCCGCTCCACGTCTCCCCCGCCGCTGTCAACTTTACGCTAATTGTCAAAAATATATTTACGTCTCTTATACACATCT
>NW_025946360.1:0-41771 GCF_000764305.2 Hyalella azteca | reverse complement strand
ACTTTAAGCCGTGCAGTGGTGCGGTACTGAACTCCACTGGACAGCGCAGTGTTGCTGTGCCCCAGAATATCCAGCACTGATGATGGAGAGCTTAGCTCGAAGCTGGATAGCTGGACGAGGCTGTTGCTGTGGATCAAACGCCACTCCGGGGTGGAGAACTGAAACAATAAATTAGTTTTTAAATGAATGAAAATTTACGCGGTATACATTTAAAACAGCTCGGACTGTTTAAATTAGATTAAATGTATAAACAAAAACATGATTGCATAATTGCTCGACTGTAATTGAATACTAACCATTTATACTACTCCTTTATTATCTCCATTATTCCACTCCTTTATTTTTAAAGATTTATTATCCTATTAGCCTAAAATCAGTTTTCAATTTTTCATAATCAGAATTTGGTCATTAAAAAATTCAATATTTCGATTGAGAAGAATGAGGATTGAGGAACATCACAGATGTGCGAATACAGCAATAAATTTTCTAAGGTTCATTTTTGACGTAAAATGTTAAAATATCTTTGCACAAGACGTCGGAGAAGGCAACTCACATCCGGCACAACGAATAGAATATCTTCCTCCTACTCACCTCAACTTCGACGTCATACTTGAAAGTGTCCTCAGATCTGTCATGGAAGAAGTGAACTCACTTGTTGAATATCTTCCTCCTACTTACCTCAACTTCTACGTCATACTTGAAAGTGTCCTCAGATCTGTCGTAGAAGTTCGCCATGTATTTGTGCGTGCCGGAGTCAAGTCTCGCTAAACATTTCCAGAGGAAGATGAAAATATTCAATGGGCTTGAAAAAAAAGTAATGGTATGAACGTTGCACAAGTATTTCTTACTCGTCTCTGTCTTACTTGGTAGCGTCAGGCATGACGATGACGACGTTGATGGTTTGCCTGTCGGACGACGTGCGACCTAAAGCAACTTGCACGTCTCCGCTCCACGTCTCTCCCGCCGCTGTCAACTTTACGCTAATTGTCAAAAATATATTTACTTTTAAATTCAGAATTAAGGATGGTTACTAAATAGTAATAGTTACTATCAAAAAGAAATTGATGATATTGATAATAACAAAGTAATATTTTAAAATCATTTTTCATTTCAACTTTGAAATATCATTGTTATAAGCTTTTCAGAAAATACGTACTCTGAATTAACATTGTTATAAGATGGTTGGAAATCTGTACCGATTGAAATGATTAGTGAACCGCTTTATAGTGCAACCAAAGATAGTTAAAACAAATTTGGTTTAGTTATACGTAGCTAAATGGATAATTACTCACTCTAGATGCAGAGAGTTTTCAGTGCTCGGCTGGAGCTCACAACGGAAGGTGATGGCGTCGCTGAGGTCCCGCTTGTTATCCCAAAACAGCTCGCCGTTCAGAAGGGATCCTCCAGTAGGCGTTGCGATGCCTAATAGCTTGCCTAAACATTTAGGCATATATTGAAATTTAAATCCTTAATTGATGCTTTACTTTACAATATATTAGTCCGTATTGTCATAATTCTAACTCTTACCATCCCTTCTCTAATATCTTACCATCCCCTCTTACCAATCCATTCCCGCAGCTCATTGAGTTACGAAAGATACTTAAATGTAATGTCAGAGTCCCGTAGACTTTTCTCCATAAAACGTTCACTATATATATTACGACTTTAGTAGCAATATACATGTTAAAGACGATGAATTATTCATTAGAAGCAGAGTTTGAATGAATTATTCATTGAATCAGAGAGCAGATATATATTATATCACAAGTGTACAAAATAAATGATGGTGAGCTAACGCTGAACAAAAACAAGTCTTTAGACACAAGGTTTAAAGTGACTTAGATACAGAACCTTTTATTTCTTTGTCAATTTTCGGCAAGAAGACCAGTGCATTTAGCACTGCTCCTCTCGACATCAACTGCAGGCTGGACTGCACCTCCAGAAATCCTTGTATTTTGGAAATTACTTTCGCTTGGAAAGCTCCAGTTGTAGGGAATTTCTGCGCCGAGATCTCGCCAGAAAAAATTGATTTCTGGTCATTGACAAGACTAGCATCGACGAAAACCTCGTTTGGTGACCACTTCAGGTTGTGCTCGAACCTTCACGATATTAAAAATTTATGAAAGGAAATTAACAGTGATTAATATAAATATAATTTTTTATACAATGAAACATTTATTATAATTGAAGAAAAAAAGCTTAAAGAAATTGACTAAAAATTTATTGATGTAATAATAAATTATTTATATGATTATTTATACATTCAAAAATAAATTAACTGGAAAACCATGGAATAGAGGGCTAGAGAACATTACAGCAATGATTATTTTGATTGATTAGAGGATTACAGCAATGTTCATGGTGCTATAGCACCTATTTCGGAGAACTGAATATTATCCCTCTGCAGTTCAGTAGGCTGAAGAACAGTTCATCCTCCTACACAATATTGCATTCTTACTCGAATCTTGAACTCGTACATATTTGAACTTGAACAAAAAAGAACTCACACACTGCGCCAGTTGGAGTCTCCACTGGACGCAGTTAGGTCGTGTATAAGGAAAACGTCCAGCTGTGGCTTAGGAAGCTGGTATTCATCCAGCTGCTGGACCTCGACTTTAAGCCGTGCAGTGGTGCGGTACTGAACTCCACTGGACAGCGCAGTGTTGCTGTGCCCCAGAATATCCAGCACTGATGATGGAGAGCTTAGCTCGAAGCTGGATAGCTGGACGAGGCTGTTGCTGTGGATCAAACGCCACTCCGGGGTGGAGAACTGAAACAATAAATTAGTTTTTAAATGAATGAAAATTTACGCGGCATACATTTAAAACAGCTCGGACTGTTTAAATTAGATTAAATGTATAAACAAAAACATGATTGCATAATTGCTTATATTAAATTCAAGTACCGTGTGTGTTTTTACTAGAATAATGTATTTAAATGTACGTATATTCACATGCATATATTAAATTCAAGTACCGTGTGTTTTTACTAGAATATTGCATTTAAATGTACGTATCTTCACATGCATATATTAAATTCAAGTACCGTGCGTTTTTACTAGAATAATGCATTTGAATGCACTTACATTCACATGCATATATTAAATTTAAGTACCATGTGTTTTTCCTGCAGTTATGCATTTAACTGTAAGTATATTCACATGCATATATTAAAATCTAAGTACCTGGTAAATTAAGGTATGTTGTTGTATTATTACATGGAAGATCATTTCATTTGGCCGGTAAGTCACAGGTTAACATTATAACGTATAATATTAAAAATGTACACAAAATATTATTTAGTTTCCGGCAACTTTGCAGATTTATACCGCCGAAAGGATATTGGTACCGTACCAATTAACTTCAGACTAGCCTGCGTGGTACCGTACCAATAAACTTGACTAGCCTGCGTGGTACCGTGCCAATTAACTTCAGACTAGCCTTCATGGTACCGTACTAATTAACTTTTTCCTGCCTTATGCTGATGAGTTAATATAATATTGTATTAGATAGATAAAAGTTTGCAATACATAAAAAGATACGGTATGCATATTTAATTAATAAATGAATCGCACTGTTCAAAATTGTGCAGATCCCATGCACCGATAACTGATATTATGTTCATTGCTGCTCGAAGTGTATGTGTGTTTTTGCTACAATAATGCATTTTTATGTACGTATATTCACATGCATATATTAAATTCAAGTACCATGTGTTTTTACAAGAGTAATGTATTTAAATGTACGTATATTCACATGCATATATTATATTCAAGTACCGTGTGTTTTTACTAGAATCATGAATTTAAATGTAAATATATTCACATGCATATATTAAATTCAAGTACCGTGTGTTTTTCATACAGTAATGCATTTAAGCAGGTTTCATTGAAGACCAGAGAATTTGTTTTATTGACAATTTTCTTATTAGTTATTTCAATAGATCGAACAAGATTTTCAGTTTGCACGGGTATAATTAAACTACTGATTTATTGCAAGAACAAGAAAATACAGAATCTTGTAATGAACAATAACCTCTGCAAAAACGGGAGTTTTCCAACAGACCAATGTAGTCTATAAATTTTCTTGCAATAGAGAAGGTTGTAGACTTCTCCCTAACATGGACTACATCGGACTCACAATCGCGACATTAAGCCGACGTCTCACGTGCCACTTTCAGTCTGGTGGACCAAAGAACCACCTGATGGAAGCCCACAACGAGACCATCACTTGTACGGTGCTGGAAGAATGCACCAGCGCCGTCATGCGATGCCCCGACGCCAACCGACTCGCGACAGCTGAGGCCCTCATCATTAAGGATAGGACCCCAGCCATCAACCTTCAAAGTACTGGATTTGTCAGAACATTAAGGCTGTTTTCGGAGTGATTTTCGGTGCTCTAATTTTAATTATTTATGTGATTTTGTAATTATTTTGAGTTGTATCCTATTTACTTGATTTTGTACTTATGTCGAGCCAAATTCCATCACTCAATGCGCCTTTTAACTTGATAATGAATTATAGAAACGTTCGAAACGTCGTTAAAGAAATAAAAATGTCCTTCGCTGATCTGATTTTCGATTTACTCGTGCATAATAAAAATGTTGTTCGATCTATTAAAAAAACTAATAAGAAAATTGTCAATAAAACAAATTCTTTGGTCTTCAATGAAACCTGCTTAAAGGAACAAATTTTGCCAACATATACTAATAATGAATTTAAATGCACGTATATTCACATGCATATATTAAATTTAAGTACCGTGTGTTTTTCTTACAGTAATGCATTTAAATGCACGCATATTCACATGCATATATTAAATCTAAGTACCCGGTAGATTGAGGTATGTTGTTGTGTAATTACATGGAAGATCGTTTCATTTGGCCGGTAAGTCAGAGGTTAATATTATAACGTATAATATTAGTAATCTACACAAAATATTATTTCGTTTCCGGCAACTTTGCAGATTTATACCGCCGAAAGGATAACAAAAAATCACCAAGCACAAAGCACGAGTTAACAATGAATTGCACTAGAAACTTTTTATATATATTATGAATATTTTGCATAGAATAGTCACTTCCATCAGAATAAGTTCATAAATTGAGTTTCGAAATTGCATGGAAGTAACACTAAAATTTAAAATTTTACAACTCGCGATGAACTGAGCTAATTTATACAAGTTCTACATTCTGTGAATATCTTAAATTTGAATTCAATATAAAGACATTTTTAATGAGTTTCAAGTATACGAAATGAATTAATAAATAATGACCTTACTTCTCAACACAATTTTACCGTAAATTAAAAAAAAACTAGAAATTTCCACAAAATAAAAATGCATTTCAAATGAATATTCCCACCAGCGTTAATTTTTTTCATTTTCTTAAATTCAAAGTGAAACTAAGATGAACTAAAAATTCATTACAAATGATCATTCCCACCAGCGTTAATTTTTGTCATTTTCTTAAATTCATAGAGAAACTTAGATAAACTAAAAATTCATTACAAACCATTATTTCCAACAGCCTTAATTTTGTTCATTTTTTTTAAATTCATAATGAAACTTAGATGAACTGAAAATTCATTACACACGATTATTCCCACCAGTTAAAGTCGACAAAAGCCTTGACTTTGGACGTAACGGGATCGACAAGCCCGTCTTCAGCAGCATCGACTCGCACGATGAAGCCATGTGCCCCAGCGGGCACGTACTCTCCCTCCAGGGCGACCGTCGCCTCCCTCGGGCCCAGCTTCCCCTCGACAAGAAGCCGGCCGCCCCTCGCTACCACGAGGGGTGCCGCGATGAGTGGGGATTTCAGATCGATGATTTCGTTTTCTGCGACTTTACAGGTAGAAACAACAGGATTGAAGGATGTATCATTAAAAAATAAGAGAAAAATTTGTGAAATTTGTCGAGTTGTAGGTCTTCTCGAATTGCATTTTGTTTACAGAGTTAATAGTTTATGCAGAGCTACAATGTGAAAGTCATAAAATAATCATCCTGTTGTGCGCATTGCGGGATGTGTGGGTAAAAAATGCGAAAGTAATGAGTTTGGACATGCAAAATTCATTAACTACTCTTAATTATATATTTCAAAAGCCCGTATAAGTATTATCAGTTAGGTACCGTACAAGATTTTTATACTTACGAGTACTTATTTTTGCGTCAATTTTCAAGTACCGCATCTGGATTACACTATCAATCTGGTATACTTTCAAGAAGCAAAGCATGCGATAGAAGTAAAAGATAATTGAATTCTGGTTTTAAAGCCCCACAATTCACCTGCACTGTCATCATTGGATGATGTTACACTATCATTCTGTGGGGTGAGAGGATGGTTCACGTCTGATCCCCATCGGCCCCACACCACCCTGGTGCTGAACGGCGTCCAGAACCTCGCCTCCGACATCGCCCGCAGCTTATACATCAATTACAATTACTTAGAAATTGAGTTCAATAATAATGATAATAATATAATCACACTTTCTAAAGCTATTTTATAGTCTCTTTGACGACTCTTGAATGTCTTCATATGGACTAATGTAAAAATTAAGAGATTAATAATCGGGACAAAAAATATTTGATGCATGCTATGTTACTGCTGACATGAGGCATGATTAATATGAATAAAAAATTAAAGTGCAGCACTAGAATCGCATCTGTACGTCAAGAAGGTATAGGTGCTATGCGGCACGTTAAACTAACATATTGTGACTTGAGTAATGAACACTGCGAATCAATAATAGAAATACTGGGGCGGTATCGCAACACCGTCAAGGTGGTATCGGTGCGATGCGACACGTGAAACTAACATATTGTGACTTGATTAATGAACACTGCAAATCAATAATAAAAATACTGAGGTGGTATCGCAACCGACCGTCAAGGTGGTATCGCTGCGATGCGACATCTGAAACTAACATATTGTGACATGAGGAATGAACACTGCGAATCAATAATAAAATACTGGGGTGGTATCGCAACCGACCGTCAAGGTGGTATCGCTGCGATGAGCAGTGGTATCGTCAGTGAGCAGCGAGAGGTGCAGCTGTACGGCGCTGGTGAGCGGCGACGACAGCTGCACGGAGAGGCTGACGTCTGGGGTAGCGTTGTGGCGACTGGAGCCTTCTCCTTCAATGTTCAGCTACAGGGCGTGTATTATTTGGTATTATTATTACAGTTATCCTGACACTGTACTATAAAAATATTTCACTAGTTTGTAATTCAATCAGAGAATCGATGATGGCTTCTTGAGCTCAATCCCTAGATCGCAGACGAGAAACCGAGAAGCGAATTTCCATAGTATGGCCTGTCCATGATGAATATTGTTCCAAGCNGACACTCACCGTCCAGCCTGTTGTTAAGCAGCAGGGACGGCAGGGACGGCATCAGCACCTGCAGGAATAACCGCCCGTTGCTAACCTCGCTCCTGCCGGCGGTGCCGTCCAAGTCCTGGGGGTTACTTAGGTTAATAAGTTACTTAATAAGGTACTTAAGTTAATAAGTTACTTAATAAGGTACTTAAGTTAACAAGTTACTTAATAAGTTACTTAGGTTAATGAGTTACTGAATAAGTTACTTAGGTTAATAAGTTACTGAATAAGTTACATAGGTTTAAAAGTTACTTTGTCACCGGACGTTCGCCGCAACCTTTAATCTTGTCAGAATGTCTCGAGCCTTACGGCCAAACTCCGGTAACTATCTTGTTAAAATACGATAACTTTGATGAACGTTCATTTGCACGGATTGCGTTGATTAAAACTTCAGTTAACACGGATAAAACTCGATTTTTATTTCAGTAAAAAACACTTAAAATCAATGCGTTGAATAAAATAGTACAAGCACCAGAGACATCACACTACTAGACGAAACTTTTAGAGCACAGCCACAAGAACTAGCGTTGGGGGCACAAGATTGCTAGTAGAGCAACGGAGCGAGGTGAATTAGGTAGAACCTCACCGTGGGGCTGGCGGGACACGACTGACTACCTGACTCACAGCCACACAGACCTGGGCCTTTACTTTCAAAATAAGTTAATAGATGGTAAGTTCGTCAGACAATCATTGACGACCTTTCAAGCAAAATCCACCAATCATTGACAAGAAAATAGAGCGTAAGTACTTACGTTCAATTATACATAGCGAGTTTTGAAAGTATGGCCCCTGACCTCGCGTTACGTAGCTCATACTGCAGTAAGGTCCGACTCTAATGTTACTGGCGCAGCTTCACCAGACGCGACAGAACAATTTAACCAAAAAAATGCACATGGAGTAAATGATCGTATCAATCGAGCGATGAATATTAGTGAACGATGTTCATCGTTCACAACTTAGTAAGTTACTTCATTACCATAAAAAGGGTAATATAGGTACAACAGTGGTTTCCAAAATGGGCGATAACGCCCCCCTGAGGGCGGTGGAAAGATCTGGGGGGCGGTGAGGAAGAAAGGGGCAGTAGGGGGGCGGCAGTCCGCGAAGTCGAAGTCAGAAGTTTGTACGTTTGTTTGACGATTTGTACACAACACGTGCAGAACATGACCCAGACTCGAATAAATTTTAACGAGCTAAAAATCACCGTTTGGTAGTTAGGAATTTATATTAAAATTTTCGTTCAAATCTATTCAGTAGTTTGGAAAAAAATTCTTTGATCACTGCGAATTTCGACCCGTATCGCCATATAACTCCCGAATGAAGGTGAAATTTAAAATATTTTTCACGAACTAAACATCACCGTTAGGTCATAATGAATACGTGTTCCAAGTTTAATCGAGCTGCGCTCATTAGTTTGAGAGATATTCCTTGGTCACTGAATTCGGAGATTGGCCTTGAGACCGGCCACGAGTCCGGTCGTAAATTTGTCCCGAGACGTCCTGGGTTTCTAGTGCTGAAACAGTTAAAACTGTACAAAAAATATATTGGTTTACTAAATGGGGTTCTATTTGTGAAATACATATTTGTGCTTAACCTTTCTTTTTTAAAATTGCAGCATACTAAATATCATGAAAGAGGCGTTTGTTTTCATGTGTCTGTCGAGGGGGAGGGGCTAGGGATTCACTGAGGAGCCAAAGGGGGCGCCAGCCTGAAAAAAGTTTGGGAACCACTGATCTACAACCTACACTTCGACCATTAATAGCATATAATGTACAAATATTACATTTACGTATTATCTCCAGCTACCGAATTTGCATCACTTCGCCGGTATATTCAGAATTTACGCCATATTTGCGGAACATCATCGCCTGTATTTGCCCAGTCTCCACCAAATTACCTCCGCATGTCACATCTACAGCACATACAAGTATTTGAACGAAACATAACCACCAGTTGCCACATGCCCGTTTTTCACGCCCGCCACTTGCAGTTGCCACATCCCCTCCTCCACGCCACATCACCTGCAGTTGCCACATCCCCTCCTCCACGCCACATCACCTGCAGTTGCCACATCCCCTCCTCGGTTTACATCTCTATTTAGTTATCGTCTTACAGACCAAGGCTTAATACAAATTTTTATTTGCCATGCTTTGCTATGTATCCGAAAAAATTGCTTTGATATTGTTAGCGCATTTTCTCATTTATGGAAAAAAATGCACTATTGTGCTCGCCATGTCCGTCTGTCTGTCCGTGACCACGTTTTCGTCGACGAGAAAATGCGCTCTCTGTCACTCACTGCAGTGAGTACTGAGTTATATTTTTGTTCTATATACTCGCCATGTTCTGTTGCAGATAAAGTTGCACGTCTAGCCTGGAGTCCCAGTGGGGGGCGTGGGGGGCGGTGAGGTGCAGACCGAGTAGGTATGCCTGAGGTCCCCCAGTCTCGGGGTCCGGGATCCGCCGTTCCAGCACGCGCCCGCTGGGGTGGCGGTGGTAGGGTCCGGTGTGGTGGTGCTGTACAGGCCTGTTACGAACATTCTTATATATACGAATTTATTTGTTTATGAACTTTGGCTACAATTATTTTGAATTAATTTATTTGTTTATGTATTTTAGATACAATTATTCTTGAATTAATTTATTTGCTTTAGAAACTTTAATATTATTAGATGAAAGATAGTTATCTTTCATCTTCTTATCTCTAAAGTAAATTAAAATTATGCAATTATTCTCAGATCAACTTATTAATTTTTTAACTTTAAAGCTGATTAGATTGAAATTAAGCCAGATAAATTTATGGGGAAATTGTCATTTCTAAATTTTGTGATACCTGATAAATTGATCAGGTTAAGTACAAAGAATTATTGAAAGTAATAGCTTTGCAAATGAAGAGCCTTGACTTCGGTGATGAATATCAGCATTTCTGAAAATTCTTGTTATAAAATCTAATTTTCTCATTACAATTAAATTATGATGTACTGAGTTCAAAAAATTCTACGTCTTTATACAATAAAGAACATATTTATTTAATAATTTACTTAATTAGAAATTTATTTATTTATTACTGACCTGTGACCGTAGCCGACCAGCCCGACGTTGTAGTGCAGTAGCTGATCGTGATCTTCTTGGGCGCTGTGCTGCCAGTGCCCACCCAGGTACACTGGATGTCCATCCAACGAATACTGAAGCATCGATAAAATATAATTTAGACTTTAATTTAAAATTTTATTAAACTGTAAATTAAGTAAATTTCTATAAGTTACGAAGGCGGAAGTCTTCATTGTATGGACATACAATGAAACCGGATTGAAATAAATAGAATATCACGAGAAATTAAATTAAATAATTTTAGTGTATAACAGGTGATGATGACTCGGTCATTTCCTAAGTGTAGTTTCGTCCTTGAATTAGATGGGATCCACCTGGGCACTGATATGCATTCCAACTTGTGTTACAGCGGCCACTCCTTCAGCTGTGAACTCTGTCCCAGCGACAAGCAGAACGATGTCTTGCAGGGACACAGTCAGAAGGGATGCAGTCGGGGACCGAATGTCCACCGTTGCTGTAAGGTTAATTAAATTTAATTACCCACATGTTTAATTAAATTATTAGCTGATATATTACAATTGTGGACACAGTCAGAAGGGATGTAGTCGGGGACCGAATGTCTACCGTTGCTGTAAGGTTAATAAAATTTAATTATCCACATGTTCAATTAAATTATTAGCAGATATATTACAATTGTGGACAGAGTCAGAAGAGATGCAGTCGGGGACCGAATGGCTACCGTTGCTGTAAGGTTAATTAAATTTAATTACACATATGTTCAATTAAATTATTAGCAGATATATTACAATTGCCTAATATTTTATGCCTCACCTTTAGCGGCAACATCGATGATGCGTTTAAGGCTGCCTAAAGTGTAGACATCAAGGGAGAGTTTTCTCTGCTTCTCGGACCAGTAAGTGGACCCATAGCCTTCAAGGAGGTTGTCTTCTGGCTCCTCAGGAGTGCTCAAAAGAAGCCTTGGTTTGTAAGTTGTCTACGCGAAGAAAATATTGTGTTAAAAAGGTTCTTTCCAGCAGAAGAATATTAGATTTCTAGAAACTGCAATATTACAGACCAAATCTACTATCATTGACACCAAAATTCAAGTCAGTTATAGGAAAATGTTTAAATTATCTTGTTAGTACTTTGTACCGTTTTCTTTTCTCTTCCAAATTTATTTTCATGATGGTTTATAATCAATTTTAGGAAGAATAGAACTCACAAGTCCACCGTCTTGTACCATCATGACCTCTGCCTTGATACCGCGTTCCTGGCCATGACTGGAGCTTCTTAATTCAAGGCGTTTAAGGTTCGGCGCGAGCACTGCACTGCCTGGCGAGTATAATTCAAAATTAAATTAATTCTCAGGTTCGTCTTACAGACCTGCACCGATAAAATAAGAGTTAGTCTAAAGCTTAATTTAGTGGTTAGTTTCAGAATGGTGAAACATCAATTAGTTTCAATGATGTTCCAACAAATTTTTCGTTATTTTAGTTAGTATCGAAAGCCATTGCCTACTTCGTAACATGTGTTATTACTTAGTGTTCCTTGTATTACTTAGTGTTATCTTGTGTTACCTAGTGTTACCTCCGTTGGTCACCTACCTTGGTAAGACAGCAGCAAGTCACGGCCCGTGACGTCACAACGCACATCAGCGTTATGCCTGTCACGAGACGCCCCGAGTATAACATGCAACGCTCGGGGTGACGTCACAGCTTCACTGGCTGCTATTGAGGCATCCACGAATATCGAGTTTAGGCCTGCTGGAATAGAAACGTTATTAACTCAGCATTCAAGTGAAAATTCTAATAAGCGGAAATCACAAGTAAAATTAATTTTGTGTTGATAAAGTATTACCCTAGCTTTTTTGTGAAAGATCTGGATATTATTATTGTTGTTGTTGGTATATACAGTATATACTACTCGTTGTATATCATTACTGTTCAAATTTACATTTTATATGTTTGTCGACTATATTATGGTGGCACCGATTTAGGTGATTTAATATTCTTCAGATCTTTGAAATATGGTGCGCAGAATGTTATAGAAATTATTCCGTTATTTGGTAACAAGTTAGGAATTGACAAATAAATTTGTGAAAATGGCTTTGTAAAGGAAGAAACATGGAATGTCATGCGAGTTGCAGAAGTAAAAATATCATACCTTAATGAATCACAATTCGAATTTATTTACATTGATTAATTTTCACCTGGATTTTTGACTGAAATGGACAGGTCGTGACCGTCCACTCCTTCGCTGCTGGTAATTTTAACAGCCGACGCGGAACTCGCGTGCAACATGTCCGCGTTCCGCGTTTCGGTCGCGGACTCAAACCGACAAAATTTTATACCCAGAAGGTTTTCAGAATCGGGGGAGCATGTTTCCTTTGTGGTTGGTACTCCTGATCGAAAAGAAAATGCGTGGAATTGAGGATATATTTTATAGAAGTTCAAATCAGATTCATTATAGCATAAAGTTCCATCTTATCGATTTAACAGAATAATTCGTTTCCGTTCAGCCGTTTCCTAAATGCGTTTTCTGGTTGAAGCTCAAATGATTCAACACCAAATATTTATTCTTCCTCGAGGATAATTCACTTTTCAACCGTACAGTTGCTGCATGAATTTTATAGATGCTAATTCAACTATTTCGGAAGAGTGTTTTCCGATGACAACTACATTTATAATTTATTCAACACCGAACTTCACCTAACTCGAGAAATTCATCCACTATAAAATTGCGCAGCGGCTATACAAATGGCAGAGATGTCAAAGCCGTTTTACAATAGTTTTTTTCCAATTTTAATAGCAGTCAGTGTAGGAGTTGCAAAATGGCATTTTCGATAGTACCAATCATGTTTCAAAAACAGTTGTTAGCTCGAGTGCTGTTCAAATAAATAAATTTGTAGATTTAATGTAAAAAATTCCCCAAATCTAGAAATTTATACATTTTAAAATGTCAGAAATGCTGTTCAAATATCATGAGTGTCAGTTTAGCCGATTCTGAAATATAATTAGTATAAATAACCTTTTTAATTCAACTCGAAAATTCCCCCAAACCAAGTAGTAATTTATTCACTCAATAATGGCAGAAATGCTGTTTAAATTTCACTAGTGTTAGCCGAGCCATTTCTGAAGTATAAAAACACACAGAAAAAGCTTGTTGGAGCTGTATTACATTAAACGCTGTACTGTAATAATTATCCTTTTACATAAACTTTTCTTGTAAATCTCAAATCAAGGTTAAAGCTATGAATCATTTTTCTTCAATTGGCATTTGCGATAGATATGGATCCTTTACTCACTGGAAAGAGTTATAATTTGCATCCAATATTCATCCTTGTTTCAACACCATTCAACACCATAGCCACATTTAATTTTTACACATACATAAAAGTAAAAATTTAAATCCAAATTAGTTTTACACTAAAAAATACCTGCACTCACCTCCAGTGTCTTGAGTTGTCTGAGCGAGGAGGACTGAAGACGTGACCGCACCAGAATTAAACACCGTAGCCGAGGCCATGTTCACGGCCGGCTCATGGTGCAGTGAGAGCGACAAGCTTGCGGAGTTCTGATGGAAGAAAACAACGTTCATATGCCAGCCTTGCATCAAAACCATAGACAATAACTTAGTTCTTCCTCAATTTAATGTGTGGTTCATATGAACGTATGGTTATTGCAGGTACATTCCAACTTGTATCGATAATCAGGCCTGACGTGGTGCGAAATGATCGCGTACGACTGGTTGACGTGCGAGACGAAAATGACGAGCAATGTACGGTGACGCTCTAGGCAATGATACGAGCAACGCTAAGCTTGGTTTACCAGCCGTGCAGTCACGCCTCTGAAAACTTCAGCTTCACTTAATAAAAATAAGACAGAAAATACACGACGTTTGTGAAACATAACAGTTCAGTCTACGCAACATAAAAAATGGGAAAGATAGTTCTATGATTAAAATTTAATTAAACTCTAATGAAATTTCAAATGACGAACTGATATTGCTACCGAAATTATAATGCCGGATACACTAATTAATTGATTATGCTTTTCACTGATTCTTTGGAGTACAGAAATTTTTTATGGAGTAAGCCGATGCTGGTTCTTGTCTGTTAAAAAATATGCTACGGAATTTCTATACTATAGTCTTTTAAACTAAAATGGAACGTATGCTTCTTGCACGTTTTATGTCGAGTTTACAAATCTTTTATATGGCTTGGTACCTGGAAACCGAAGCATAATCATTCTCTCTCAAGTATTATTTTACAAATTTCCATTTTTTTAGTATCAACTTATTATAGTTTATTCATATGACCTTACCTCAATAGTTAGCTCGAAATGAGCGTCCAGGGCTGCTCGCAGAGGCTTGTTCAGAGATGAGCCCCATGCGATTTGAGTGCCGGGCAATGGCTGCCAGATTGAGTCCCGCTGTGTCTCAGTGAGCACCGAAAGATGGCGGTAGGAGCTCACGCTTCGATTTGAAATTAAAAGTTAGCTACAAACTTTAAATTATTATATGTTGTAACTTTTCGATAATTTAGCTCTTTGTTCGGTGCTAGAGGTAGTAAATTAAAAAAGGTTTAATAATTAATGTCGGTTTATTCTCAGAAATAAGAAACTGACGTTCATGCTATCTCTCTTTTTTGGGAATATAGAACTGAATATATTGTTGTTGTTTATGATCAAATAGTTTGTATTTTTTCAAATGATTTTATACATGATTCAAATAAATTTAACCTGAATCTGGTCCCTCCAGACAATTTCTTCTTGCTATCCCAAAGAGCACTGAAGATATGAAGTCCCGCGCGCATGCGCCCGTCGAAGATGAGACCTTCGTGGCTGCGGAGGTGAAGTGGGGGTCCCGCAATGGGGTGGAGTTTGGCAGGAACATGGCTCAGTGGTAGGACGAAACTTGAAAAAAGTTCCTGTAGGCAATTTTTCCGTGTAAAAGATAGTTTTGGGGAATTTTCATGTTTGAAAAAGGCAGCCAAAATTTAATTGTAGATATCTAAAGACTGAAACCAGATTGAAAAAACTCGTATCGAGATAATCTTGATAAAACTACAATGATTCATCATGGAAAAGACTTTCATTCAAATAAGGGTGTATTTGGTGCAAATTTACAATTTCTTTTAAAGAATACATTGTGAATACAATATAAGTAATTCCAGGGAACACTTGAAAAAAGCCTGGAACTTTTTGCAGAGTAATCGTTGCTTTGAAAATAGTACTGTTTTCTGGTTGACAAATTGGCATCAAAAGAGGTAATCAGTTGAAATTTTACTAGCGCCACAATAAAATCATCCAACCCCTCAAAATTTTAAATTTGAACTATTTATAAATTGTAGAAAATAAGAACGTACCTCGTTATTTAGAAGAGATTTCAAGAGGTCTTCTGCATGAGTTTCCAGCCATAAACGCAAGGACAATCGAATATCGTTCAACGTGAAGGCAAAATTCTTATTCCATCGTAAATCCCCGCCGTGTCTAAGCCACAGCCATATGGCTGTGGGCGTCTGCTTATGGCTGAAGAGCGAACCCATCATATCTTGCAAGTCGGAAATTGTAAAGCTTCTGCGAGAACGTGAATCAAAATAATTTTTTTCTCCGCTGTCGCTGGAAGATCCTGCTCTACTTCCCGCGTTAGTAAAGAAATTTTGATTCGTCTCTATATCGTCAGTGGCTGAATCAGAATCCTGTTTTTTATTTTTTTCATTTCGTTCAAAAATGTTAGATTCTTCGGTGCCAGTATTTATTGAATTTTCGGTCGCATTAAATTTGAGATCATTATTTTGAATAAAATCGCCAATAAAATTCAAAGCTGTGTTCTTGAATATCTCTAAAAGCTTCATCTGCCACACAGAGCTGGGGGATGTTGAAAGTTTCGTGTGGAGGAGAGACTGCACGAATCCTTCGAAGTTTTCCAGACGCATTCCCAACTGCAAAGAAAATATGAATTTTTCTGTTGAAAATTAATTCAGGTTCTGGCGCTAAAATTATTCCGTAATTCTTATCAAAAATAGAATTAATTCTTCAAATTTAAAATATAAATATTTTTTAATCAAATTTTTGTCGTCACGTTCATTTCAGTGGGCCAAGCAAAAATATTTTTATGTTGAAAATAGTAGAAAAAGTTGAAATGTTAGGATTTTTTACAGGAGAATGAATTCCATAACACGATGAATTTGCTTCTCTAATAATTCAACTTTCAAAAGGTTTCTATTGAATTACTCGTTCCTCCCAGTAAAACCCTCCACTTTGCTTTAATCGTGCTACAAATGGCGGCGCTGGAACACTCGATATATATTAGGTTGGAACAGTAATTAATGTTACTGTAAGTAGTACTGAAATAAATAGGTGGAAAATAGGCAGTAACTCACTTTTATATTCTGCCCGAATCTCCGCCAGAATCTACCAAGAAATTCCAAGCCAATTTTCTTAGGCAAGAATCCGCCGTCATAAATAATGTCAGCATCCATCTTGAATTCCTCACTCAGCAAATCGAGGAGGTGGAAAATATCCAAGTTTTTCCAAACTCCAGCATCCAGTGGAAGATGGTCCCTCAGAATTGCAGGTGCGTACAAACGAAGCCTCTGTGATATTTCTTGGAATAGAGAAGGGATCGGGGACGTGTGGTGGTGGTGGTGGTGACGATGCTTGTCACGGTGATGGTGTCGAGACTTCATGTACGATAACACTGGAAACAGATTCGTGTTATTAAAGGCTATAGAAATTTTGAATCAACGTAAATGAGTTTCGTATTTGGACTAGAATCTTATTGAAAATCGAGTTATTCTGATTGCTTTTACTGAGAACTCAGTTGTGAAGAATTTTTGTCTATCGTCATATATATTAGAGGATGAAGCTTGACACTGACAGAGAATTTACATACGACGGAATAAAATTATTTTAACAAATGCGTTAGATATTTTAAGAAAAGCCTAATTTCGAAGTTGAAAATTGAACTTGAACATAGATACTCTACTGAAACTTACCATTTGCATCATCAATGAGATGGATTTTGTCGAGGACGGCAGCAGCGGCGTCAGCATCACATGCCAGCAGGCTGAGGTAGCTCGCTATGCGCAGTTCTGAAGATTCCGTGCTATCCCAAATCAACTTCGTCAACGTCAATGTAGACTACAAGACACAATAGATTATTAATTCATCAATTGATGTATTAAATATGCTCGTATATTGAAATAGAAAAAATCATATGTCATTTCACGCATATTCTAATGACTAGAAGTCAATCTGCGTTAATAAGCTAATTTTAACACAGCTTGATTCTACTTCTCTTTGCACTGTCACGTATATTTCTTCGCAAAGTAATAATTACTAAAAAGTAAAATAATTTATTTCGAACATAAAGCACGGCATAATATCAGTTTTACGTGGTCAAATGAATACAAAATTAAAACACTCGGTATCATAATCTCCTTCTTATTTTTCACCACAGCCAGCACCCAAATCAAACTAGAGATGCCAGTCAAATCAACTATAGTAACTTTGTACGGAACACGAAAGACCCAAGCTAACTGGATAAATGAAAAGTGTATTTTAGCAATAGAAAGTCAACATACACAATATATAATAATGAAAAATTTTAAGGCAATGTTGATTCGAAGTTGAAACTTAACGATTCAAAAAAAAATTGACGAACGGATGCAGAAACCTGATAGGTTCATAACGGAATAGATAAAGGATTAATTATGAAATTATTGACAAATAATGCTGTAATGTAGTAATATATATGCACATTACCCCTGAAGCTTGTCATCGGGGTGCGTTGAAAGTAAATTGAATATAGTGACCAAAGTCCGTAGACTTCTAACAATGTCTAAACTCTCGTCATATATGGTGTTAAATTAATTCGAACTTAGTTGCTTTGATAATATGTGCTTGCAGGACATGCAACGTGTCTGTTATGCAGTAAAAATAGCAGATGCTTTATGAATGAGATTTCACCTTCCATTCGCAAACTTCTCACCATAGAAGAAACAATTTTCAGGTCTATTATTAATAGACTCTGCAAGACATTCAAAGCTTGAAAAATAAATTTGTCTTGAAAAAACTTGAGAAAAATTTGTCTTGAAAAAGCTTGGGAAATTTTCTCTTGAAAAAAGCTTGAGAAAAATTTGTGTACGCAAGAAAAAATATGTATAATCTGTCTGAATATATAATATGAATATAACTCCTGAATACTACAAATACTCAGTATTCCTTAATAAAAGTTCCTGAATATGCTTACACGAAACATCGAAACTTAAGGGAAAACAAGAAACTTAAAGAAAAAACGAGTAATTTGAACATTTTCGTTCCAAAAAATTTGGTTGTTAGATTTTCAGATTAACAGCAAAATCATATAGACACTGAGTTCAATCGTCATGCCATTATTTTATAGTATTGATGCGGTTTATGCTTATAAAAGAAACAAGAAAAAATCGTAAATTGTTCAATAACATTACAAGAGTTTCTCATTCTACTACCATAACACGTTTATAAATTGTTAAAATCGAAAAGAAATTAATCAAAACAGGTAATCGGGCTGAACATTTAAAAATAATTTCCTTACCCTGGGTGAACAAGGCTGGACAGCCAGAGTCTCGACGGCGGCAACTCGTAGCATCTCAGACTCAGGCGAGCGGCGGGACCGCGGCGCAATGCAGCGATGCACGGCAGATTCAGACGACTCAGTTAGTATACGCAACGATTCCAGGCCTCGTAAAGCGTGGAAATACTGTAAAAACGGTTCAAAAATACGGCAGAAATAAGTTTTCATTTAATAATAATTATTTTTCTTACGAGTTGCCTTGCATAGCATGGAAATACTGTAGAAACGGTTCAAAAATACGTCAGAAATAAGTTTTTATTGAATATTAATTATTTCACTTTCGTATGAGTTGCCTTGCAAAACAGGGAAATACTGTAGAAACGGTTGAAAAATACGTCAGAAATGTTCATTAAATATTAATTATTTTTCTTTCGTACGAATTGCCTTGCAAAGTATGGAAATACTGAGACGGTTGAAACATTGATGAAAAATCCTTAAACCTAATATTGTAATTGTGTACGAGCATTATGAATATATTTATTTCTTATACTCTATTGACTGATGAACATCAGCATGACCATAATAAAATTACTAATATGGGACTTGTACTCTCAACATTACATAGTCAAAGACCATGAATAGTTAATGAAATGGCAGTGTATATGAGAATTTTACAGCGACCTCTCAATGTTATCCCCAGCTACTAAATTACCTCTTGAATTGTCGTTTCATTCTCCGAAGCACAATTTTTAATTTTATCGACGAGCTTCTTCGTCACTTGAAATACGCCATCAGCACAATTTCCATAGCGGAGCCGAATGGATGAATCCTGAACTCCAGAGGAGGCATGAATGGAGGCATAATCACGTTCTAAGATCCTTAGGTGAACACGTAGTGAATCTAGTTCTGGTCTTGATGAATCAGTGTTCAAATGAGAATAACCATGAAACTGAGAATGAAATGACGGCATAAAAGAACTCCCTGAACTTCTATTTTGTGATGTGAATAAGCTTTCAGTAATACAGGACGTTGGTACAGACGATGGATGTTCACTGGATCCGCAGGTTTCATGTAGAGATTTGCGGACTAGAGGCATGATCTGTAAGACCTGATCTTGCCATTGTGGATAGTCAAGCAGTTGCTGGAAAAAAGCGTTTAAATCACGATGATGAGAAAATCTCATCGTTCTAGAAGACTGAGTCGAAATAAACATTCATAAGAGAATGCATTTTATTTTTTCTATATTTGTGACTCAAAGAGAGTTATTGTTATTTCAGATATCTTTAAAATATCGCTAGTAGATAAAGTAGAAATGGTCCCAATTGATATATAGAATGATAAATATGTAAATGACATCAGGTTATATTGTACCAAGATTCCTCGATATTAAATTGTAACCTAACAAATTGCACTGCATCCGGGGCCTTGTTCTGGGAAAGTGGTTCGTTATGACCCGAATCAAAAGTCAGACCCACAACAGACGTATTTTTTAACCATACAAATAAACTATTGTGAGAATTCAGTATTGGGGCTCTATCATCAAGAATTTGATATGTATTAAATTGAATAAGAAATAAATAATAGAAGCCACTTACAACGCAAATCAAAGCGTCGCTCCAGGCTGGCGCGTTCTTATGAGCCAACACAGACATCGAGGTGTCCCAGATATCGCCAAATGAATCCGTAGGAATAGCATTAGTTGCGTATGATTTCTGGACTCGTTGCAGCGAGAGCCTACACACTGCCGATGCTGATGCTGCAGAGGTGGAGTCGCGTAGAGCTGATGTGAAGAAATTTCTGTCGCGAGAAAGATTAAGGTAATAAAATTAGTCAGTAAAACATGTGGGGGAAGAATGTGAGGGAAGGAACAAGGAAAAATACAATATAGCTATGATACAAGCCCACTACTATATATATTACCCGTGACTTTAATTTAATCAATTTAGTTTTTCTAGTGTTAAACTAATCCAGTAACTGCACAGATTTGAAAAATGCATTGTTGAAAATAATGTCATGCCGATGACTTCGATTCATCAAAAAATACTAATGAATAAATTGATGCCATTTTATCCTCGTAGATATAACACTGTTTTCTATCTCTAAATTTTATTCATTACTCTCTGTTAAGTCAAATACTTACTTTACACGCCGGTTGCCTAGGTTATCGTCGCAAAATGTTCCAGCTTCGATTTCTTCATATATATCCATCAACGGCTGATATTCCGACAAGGTTTCAATATAAGAGACAACCTCAGGATACAATAAAGGCAATTCAAAGTTTAGCATATCGAAAACATCTCCAGAAGAAACATCTGAACACAGTTTCTTCAGTTTTACATTCAGCGCTGACGCAGTTTCATTAGTGTTTGTATGTTTCAGACTTGTTGGAGCGTCAGAAGGTTCAGCTCGTAGAGGAACTCGGTCCAATTCTGTGTAATTGAAACATAAAACTCTTTTTGAACCATTGGAAAAACACAAAACAGTTCCTCGTTCACGATTTTTTTATAATAAATCGATAAATTAGTCACGTATAAAGAATATTTTATACATCAAATGTCGAATTCAATATTTATTCACATGTTTATTCATTTTGACTCTTATGTACTCTAGTTGCACTAGTTGTTGTTGTGGTTCCCCGGTCTCAATTTTACAGGAGACCCCCCTCGCGCAAGTACGACACCACCGACAGGGGGTCGCTCCAGAGCTGTAGGGTCGAGGTTATGTGGTGGTGTTGTCTGAGGTCCTGCCAGAGCGGACATTCCAGGAGAATGTGAGTGATTGTGTGGGAAGCTCTCTTGCAGGATGGGCAGGTGTCTGTCTGCTTGGCCTATTCTGTTTGCGTATGTTTGTAGTAAAGGGTGGTGGCCGCAGCGCAGCCTGGCTAGGTGTACTCTCTCCAGTCTAGAGAGCTGTGTTTCTGTGCTGCTTATGTCCGGTGGTGGGTGTACAAGGACTTTGTTGTTGCGTTCTAAGTGTCATAATTGTGTGTAAGTGTTTTTTTTTGTGCTGGTGTTGCCTTGGGGTGGGGGTACTGTGTCTAGTATGTTGGTGTAATATCTGTGTGGGGTTTGCACTATTTGTCTGTGTGTAGGTGTGTGGTTGCGTAGGTAGTGGCACGGGTGTTGCGTGTTGTTTATGGCTGCGGCTATGAATTGTGTTCCTCTCATGTCGAGGTGTGTTTTATGGGAAGTATTTTTGTTTCTGCATGAAGGTGCTCTATGGGGGTGCTTTGTGTGCAGCCTGTAACTATCCTGAGTGCTTTGTTTTGTAGTGTTTGAAGTTTCTGTATGTTTGTGTTGGATAGTGCGGGCGCCCAGGCGGGGCTGGCATAAGCCAGCACTGTTCTGATGAACTGTTTGTATGTTGGTGCTAGTGTTTCTTTGTTTTTGCCGAATTAGGTACCGCCTAGGGCCCGAAGTGAGTTGAGTCTGATGTTTGCGTTGTTCACTATGTTGTTGATGTGAGGGCCGAATGTCATTGAGGTGTTGTAAGTGACCCCTAGTATTTTTGTTTCGTGTGTGTGCGGGATCGGGGTGTTGTTTAATGTGATGTTTGGTCTATATTGGTGCTCCTTTGTGTGGCTGGTCATTAATGTGTTTGTGGATTTGCTAGGAGCAACCTTGAGTCTGTTCAGTGTTAGCCATTGTGATAAAGTGTTGAGGTATGTTTGCGCTTGTTGAGTACATATGTCTGCGGATGGGTCAGTGGATGTTATTGTGATGTCGTCTGCGTAGGAGGCAATGTGGATGTTTGGAGGTGGTTCGGGTATGTCGTGCAGGTATAGATTGAAGAGTGACGGTGATAGGACGGAGCCCTGTGGGACTCCGTTGGGTATGAGTGATGTGTGTGATGACTTGCCTGAGTAGTGTACGTATGCAGTTGCACTAGTACATTTGTTGAGAGCCTTTTGTTCAAACGCGTCCATTAGGTCGTCAATGATAACGCTACCTAATTAAACGAATTATTACTTGCACTTTAAATGTAGAATTATTTCAAATAATATCTATGCCATTGCCATCAACTTACGTTAATCACGAAGGTACTCACTTGAAAACTCATACTGACTTGATTGATTCTCGTTACTTGGTACGACTTGTCTCACAACGAGAGCAACTTTAGATCTGTGCACCGTAGCTCCCAGCAGCAGCTCTTGCTGGCATGACGTCGCCCTGAGATCTAGTCTCGTTAGGTCGGTACTACGGCCATCTCTGCAACTACCTGGTTCAGAAGCCAGATAATTCTATAGAATATTTTTATTTTGTTTCTACGGTCATAAAAATTTATAATTTTAAATTATTCGTGTATCAAAAATTATTGTGGTGTGGTGTCCGAAAACTCATTTTTGGAAAGGGTGTTGTATCACTTTAATAAAGGATAGTTAGGACTGACGGAACATATAAGACACAAATGTCCAGAAAAATGAAGATTGCACCTGGAGCTTCTGGTCTTCTAGTACTATGGATCGTTGTAGATGCGTAAAGAATGTTGGCTGTCGGGAATCGAAAAAAAAAACACTTCAAATGATGCGATTCAAATGACGCATGTTGACCCCGGGATCCGAATATTGTTTAAGCACGATTAAGATTCAAGTAATATAGAATTTTTTTGAGTATTACCTTCGTCAGATTGCCGGGCGAGGACATCAGTGGGATGCATGAAGTACTGTGAGCAAGTCAAGCTCTGGAAAAATTTTCGCGAATGAGATAAGTTTCTATGTGGATGTTCGATTTTTATACGAATTTCTTGCAAAAAACCTAATTTTAGCCAGCCCTAATATATAAATGTCTAAGGTAGGAGTAAATAGGTAAATGGAGAACTCTGCACTAATAAATGTAATCTCACTCCTTATTAAAAGGTATAATATATTAATGTATATGTTATATTTTATTAGCAACGCATGATATATAGTGAAAACAAGTAATCATTCTCACAGCTCGCTGAGCGAAGAGACCAAGCAGCTGGGCATCGTACAGAGGATCGCTCGGCTTGCACTTGCGTAAATCTGAGGTCTTGCGAACGATCGTGACTGCAAAATAGCAATTACCTTTGAAAGAAGGTACACTAAACTATAATTAAATATAGGATAAATGAATTTTGTCTTGACTTGGTCGAAATGTCACTAATGAATACAAAATGTAGTTTTCTACAATCCCTATGCAGTTTTGTCTAGTATGTCGCATTAGCTGGTGGTAGCGGTGTTAGAAAATTACCTTCACAAATGGTTTTAGTCTCAATTGTGAAACTGCTAATAATAATTTTCAATTTTTAAGTTCATTTAATAGCGCTAAACATTAACAAGGGCTGATGTACGATGTGACTGAGGGTTATCCTGTAGTGCAGATCGTCAACATAATAACGTGGCTTCAAAAAAATAATAAATTAAGAATACACGTCAAAACATCATCCGAATTTAATATAATAGATTAATATGTGTCAATAACATATTAAAGTTTTGAAATAAATTGTTATGGTTTATATAGAATTGAATAAAAATTAGGTTTTAAGTCGTTTAGTCTTCCTTTATCAACACTTTCACGCAAAATTACGACTGAAAAACTACAAAGGCACGGTTTTTAGAGTTTCCATTAATGTGCAGAAGGCATTAACAGATTATGAATATCAATTTAATATTTCCGACCTACCACTCGGGATAAGCTGAACAACTGACCTGGGGGCTTCTGTGTGGGATTGTGTGACGGAGTGTGTGTGGCATTATAGGTCATAACACACTCGCCTATCTCAGGACCTCCCTGAATTAAAATTACAACATTATATTCATAAACTAAAAATGACTCACGTATTTGAATTTTGGTTTAAAATACCGGCATGTTTGTTTATAGCAAGTTTTGATAAATATAAACATGCTCTTAACATTTAATAAAAACTAGATCAATAATATTTAGGCGTCTTTTCCAAACATACAAGGAAATAATATTTTCACTCAAAATAATACGTGCCTCAATTCGAGTGTGCAGTTCATCAAGTCTGGCGCTTGGGACGCTCAGCAAAGTAAGCGTGACCGCCGTGAGCAGAGGAGCCAGAGTCTCCGCCGTGGACGCGTCCGCAAACTGTTGTGTTTCTCGGCACAAGGCAGTCACTTGCCTGTCCCGCACCCCCACGAAATAGGTACCCTGGCCCCAGAAACATAAAAAAATATACAACTCAGTACTCACTGCAGTGAGTGACAGAGAGCGCATTTTCTCGTCGACGAAAACTTGAGGTCACGGACAGACGGACGGACAGACGGACGGACGGACAGACAGACAGACAGACGGACATGGCGAGCACAATAGTGCATTTTTTCCATAAATGAGAAAATGCGCTAAAAATACTTTTTGGTCACCTTAGCACCCCTTGGACCAAGCCGATAATGGGCGCACTATAGGTAATCGACAACGTCTTTACTTCTGGTGAGCTAAGTAAGAGTTTACTTATTTGATATAAGTAAAGCTAGCATTCAAATTTTGAAATGATTATCGTTGAGTCTGGAATATAGTTTATAAACTTATAAAAAATCTACGTTGTCGGCACATTCGTCTGCATTCGACATACTCGTTCCAGGATGCAGGAAAACAAGTGTTAAGTTCATGTTTACCATTTCCTACAAAATATCAAGGAAAAAAAATAAGTTATGATCAACTTATTGAACCCTGAAAAGTTCATATCGCCTACTATACATACACACATTGCGAATGAAATCTGTACTCAAGACTATGGTTGCATAAACAGTTACAATTTATGCTCCTGAGCCACGGAAAATGTCAAAATTCAATCAAATATCTCCAACTTCTGCTAGCACAAATACAATACAGTAAAAATATATCCGAACTCACGACCCCAGGCTGGTTGAAGCTGAGCCGCAGGACGCAGGGAGTGACGCGCGTCACGAGCAACACGTCCCGCATGCTGCCTGTCACACCGCCATCCTCGATGCCGGCTGTGCGGGGTTGAAATCGGGTGAAAATAACCAGGTGAAGAGGTTTAAAGATTAGCAAAACATTATTTCGGTGTATTTAATTGCACCAAGTAGTTTTGAATTCACCGGGAAGAGAACTGAGTTTTTGAAATTGCATTAAAAACAGTGTGTTGTTGACAATAATTTTAGGTAATTTTTTCGTCGCTAACACGAGGAGATCGAAACTAATAAATCGAATAAGACGCAATATCACAAAGAAACTGGAACGAATCAATGTGTACGACGGAACTAGTAAGTTTTAATGTTTTAAAGCGAAACTGCCCTGACAAAATTAGCATCACAATTACAATACGGATAACCAGGTGAGTTGAAAATATTTTAGCAAATCAAACATTTGGGAAATGACGACTTAACCCTGCAGTACTAGTGGTTACGTGGAAAAACTGACCAACCACCTTTTCGATAGATTTAGTTACAGTCGAATTTCATAGGCGTGGATTAATATATGTAATCCACGTGACCACTGTAGGGTTAAGGGATTCGGCTAGTTTATTAATTATGCTCCCTAAACGAAGTTACTACAAAATAAATATATGCAGAATGTACGTACATATCAACCAGATAAACAACAACAAATTCATCTCTTTACCAGATGTGCCTTACATCAACCTGATAGATCAGGTTGATGCAACTCGCGTTTTGTTTTTATTTCGTTAACTAATAAGGTATAATAAATCAATACCTGAGGCAGATATTAATAGCGAATAAAATGGATGACTAAGGTCTCCATGCAGGATATTTGTAGATACACAACATCTGCGAAAATATTTGAGCTATTGGAATCAATATATACAAATATAAAGAATTGGTATTGATAAGACATTGTTTGGTCAGTCATCAAGAGTTCAGATTATGCCGTCCCGGAAGTCTCACCGTTTAACCGGTGAGGTTGAGATGCTGTCGAGTTTGCATTTGAAGTCCCGGCGATTGACCATTCGGTGACAAGCGAAGTCACAAACACATAACCCAGAGGAAGATGCTCCAGACCTGAACCTAAATTCAGCAAAAATTTATACAAAATTCTTCTCATAGGATGAGCCGATGAGGTGAAAATAGTTTCACAAAAATCACGATGAACTGAAATCACAACTGTGATATGGCAGTTGAAGTGCTTATGAGCAATAACACCACACCAGCGGAATCAACCTATACACTTCATAATTGATTTTCATCACGATAAAATGCTTGGCTTAAGTTTCCGGTAAAATTTCTGCCGTTTTTTGCAAACCTAGTGTCGTAAGTAGCAAAAATTACACACAGAAAATTTAATTCAGTTTATGGCCTCTCGAAATATTAAAATGGTCTTTACAGACATAATTGATGTCATGTAAGTGAGAATAGTAATTATAACTCATATATTATTTCACCTGAACATTCGTCTGTGGGCAGGTCACATTGCTGCCGCACGGCTCCCTCCTTGCAGAACGACTCCGACAGCCCAACTGAAGAACACGGCAATTTGTTCCTTATTATGCAGAACTAATACAAATTTTCCCAAATACAATAGGTAATCACAACTTGTGATCACGCTAGTGATCCTTTCAAGTGGAATAGATTCGTTTAAAGAACTTGTGTTTTTACTACAGAAAGAAAATTTAGAACATAAACACAGTTTTAAAAATAGTTTCAAATTTTCTAGTTTTCCGAAGTCATTAGCCGAGAATTGAGGACTGGTTTTCATAATGTTTCGAAACAGCAACAAATTGTTTCGAATAAATTATTGAATAAAAAAATTCGTTAAATGCACATGGATCTACGAAGCTACGTCATGGCGCAGGAACGATTAACTCTTGAATTAATGTGAATTTAGAATTAATCTTGTTCTGAATTATGATCGAGTATTCAGAACAAATTTTGTGATATTCAAATAGATTAGAGAAGATAAAGGTTGATTGATGCGTCCAATTATTGTAGAGTCGAAATGGAAGCAATTGAGAAATTATAATAAACAAATTAAACCGTGAAGTGTTCACTAACCCGTTCCAGCAGCTGCTCCATTACATGAGAAGAGAGTCAAAAGTTGCAAGGAAATTGCAGTCAATAATTTTAAATGGCTCCATGCGAGCCTATAACGAAAAATCCATCGTTGTTTTGCTGTGACCGGCATTTTTTCACGCCTCCAAAATCTTTTGTTGCTTCAGACCTTAAATTTACATCATCAAAGAAGAAGTACGCGAAATTTTTGCTCGTGTTTGAAGAAGGAGTAGTAGTAAAAATATTGTAACTGCTTTAAAAATTGGTTACAGTGACTAAAAAGAGTGCTGACGCAGTGAACTCTGGAAAATCAATTAATCATATTATACATCTAATATTTGAAAGCCCTCTTTCTGTTTCAGTGTAACTTAAACTTTTCTAAACACAAAATCATGCAAATATTTCAATGGCTAAATTCTTCAACTTCTGTACGATAACTAAAACCAATTCAATGACGTACAAAAAAATAATGAGAAAACTTCATAATCGATAACACTTTACTTATCGCGTCTTATGATCTTGAGATAAATGATATATTAGGCCTCACATGTGTACGGCTAACGAATCTCTAGTGATCGTTGACCTACGCTTTCTGTAAATATTAAGTCACTGAATTTGTTCTACTGCCGACACCGGACCGGAGGTTAAAATAACTGAAGAGCGAATATCAGCGCCTACCAACATCGGTAGCGTCTCAGTCGAGACTGGCAGGCCCCAGGACGGCCTTCGGGTTTCCAACCTTTACATGCTGTGTAAACCAAGTACACAGCGATGTGTATGTTGTACATGAATTAATTGCTGCCAAATGTGAAAACTTCGGTGCAGTAAAAGTTGACTCTGCTTCCCATGATCACTTTTATCACCATAGAACTAATACAATTAGAGTAACTACGTATTAAATAAGAACCATCAAAATTCATATAATCTATTTTTAAAAATTATGATGCAGCTATTGTGTATTGTAAAATTCAAGTTATATTGCGCTTTCAAAACTATCTGTAAAATTACCTTATTTTAGTAATTAAAATTATTTGATGGTGTACAACTTTTTGGTTATTCAAAGCTGTTATGTCAATGTAATGACGATACATTATATCACGTCTAGAATGACGGCTGAGTGTATACAAGTGACGGTAACCAAACTCTGTCCATGTTTAGCCTGACGCAAGCCAGACGTCTTCCCCTGTGGTCACCTTACAGCGCACGCATTGCTTGCCTCGAGCACTGAGTGTATCCGGCAAGTTATTTTTCATGACCACATCATTCAGTTTTTAATTGGATCCAATAAATAAATCTGCAAAATAAATTAAATATAATAATAAAGCAATATTTGATTGTACAATCAAATATATTTAGTTAAGGTTAATGGATCGAAATTATCATGCATTTTCGTTTTCCGGTTATTTGGGAAAATTTTAGCCCGGTGAACACGTCAAATACTATACTTCCCAAGCAGTATTTTATTTGATCATAATACTTAATAAGAATTCCTGATCCACATAACGAATTTAGAATGTATCTTAATTAAGAAAAGTGAGGTCTTCTCTTTCTATTTCAAACCAAAAATAACCACAAATAGAGTTTGTAAATTGATTGATATACCAATTGCTTGATATGATTATTTACGAATGAATTGCTCGAAAAAATTAAATTATATTATTTAAAAGTAGAGATTCACTCGAGGTAGTTATGGGTCTATTACATACATATAATTGGCCGCGGCACCTAACAAGAGGCAGACTGAGGTCTGCTGAGCGAGTGGCGTGTAAGATCAGATTGCGTCTCCGGTGAACCTTTTAGAGAGAACCCAATCTAACATTAGCTCGTTTATCACAACACTTTAAGAAACTTGGCTTATTGATTTGATAGAAAGAATCTCTGAAATTTTTTGTCTTATTCGAATATTTGGCTTATAGGAGAGAAGGAATATGCGTTATTGCTATTAATCAAGCAATTGAGATGAAATCAAATTGCGTGTAAAATGTTCAGATTTGTTGAGAAGAGCGATCACAAGAAGACCCTTTTTGAGAATAGCACCTTAAGTAAAACATCAATGTGGCTCATATATTTATCACATTTGGAAAACAATTTATTTTGTTGCGATACATGAAGGTCGACGAGTAAAAGTTGAGGCTTTGTGACTTCTATTATGGGAACATTGATCAAAGACATTCAAGGCTTACTCAAAATTTGAACTTTATTGGTTTGAACTAAAGGCGTGCATGCGCAACACCAATTATATGATATTTATTTATTGAGAAACCATGTTTTTACGATCAAAATAATACGATATTCCATTATGATACTAGATATAAGCATACTTTTAGCCGTGACTTGCTAAAGAAACAACTTGGGACCATAAATTTGAATCGCATACACATGTTATTATAAATTAAATTATCTTGTGCATCAATGCGAGTTTGCGAGAATGATGCAAATATTTGGGTTAAAGGGTCAATTCACCACCCTATTCGCAAGTTTAAACCTATAAAAAAACAATTTTTTGATGACGCGTTCTCATTGAAATTAATTTATTTACTACTTTTCCGAGCAGCCGGACGGTTGTACATTGTTTTCTTTATACCGTGTTTGGTCAGAATTGGCATTTGTCAGGTTCAGGTTCTGTTTGTTTTATCGAGTGAATTGTCGTTATTTACACTTTACAGTATAAACTCCAGCATAAAAATAACCATGGCTTTATACGAACAAGTGAAACTGTTATTTAAAAATGAGCTTCATAGCAACCTCGTGGATTTTGTAAGTAATTGTTTAATATTGGGATATATACAATAGATATTTTAAAATTCAGATAAAATTCGATTAGTACTAATTTTTCATCATCTGTTTTAAGATACAAAGACAATCAAGAAGCAACTCCTAGTCTGAAGTCCTCCTCTTTCATTGTACTTAGAGCCTTAGATTATGTAGTGTAGATGTGGAATAAATGACATTTTCTGTGTTTTTTTACTTGTTTATCCTTTATTGTTATGATATCACCATATTCATTCATTACCGTATTATTGATGTGATATTACCATATCCATAAACATGCCATTGAGCATTTACAACAACCTTGTCCACTGCAAACTGCATATCAGCAGACAGCAGCCATCATAGTGGCAAAGCAGAGAGTTTCTTAGACTCTCCATTAAGTTCATTTTTGAGTCCTATAAGTAGACCAGTAAAGTATCATGGATACCAGCATTATCATACATAAGAAATTAGTTAAAATCTTGAGTAAATTAGGAAATTAAAAATGAACTGATTCTATAAAATCTCTGTTTTGTCACTATGGCAGCCATTATGAATTTATGAGCCATATTGCCATATACTATATAGCATTTCTTCTGTTCTTTATCTATAAGCTTATTGGATGGCTTGTAATTTCATACCATTTTAGTTGGCTTAAGTGAATTCACCATTAAAAAAGATCATAACTCATAAAATAAATCATAACTCATAATAACTCATAACTCATAACTCATAAAATAACTCATAGTATCTCATAAATCATAACTCTCATAAAAGCTCACACACGGCTTAGGAATTCCAACACAGGGCATGAGAATTACGAATTACGGTTTTGAAGCATTGTCAGAATTAGTCTTACAATATGCCAAATTTAGTCACACACAGCGTCCGAATTCAGCGGTTTTGTAGATTTGAATTCTAAAGACTTTTAAATGAATATGGCAACAGTTTGTGACGTTTCATCATTGCTGGCACATAGTTATAGTGTGGTGTTTTGAGAGTGACGTAAACCAATCAGAACTCAAGTTGCGCATACGGTGATCTTTTTATAGCCATTCATTTCTTGCTACATCCTTAAAGCATAGTGGCAAAGCAGAGAGTTTTTTAGACTCTCCCTCAAGTTCATTTTTGAGTCCTATAAGTAGACAAGCAAAGTATCATGGATACCAGCATTATCATACGACATACATAAGAAATTGGTTTAAATCTTGAGTAAATGAGGAGATTAAAAATGAACTGATTTTAAAAAATCTCTGGTTTGTCACTATGCCTTAAAGTGTCAGAATATGGTGTGTTTACCCTAAAACATAGCTAGTTTAGGTTAATTACTTCTCATTCTATGATGCCCAGTGTACAATTCTATGCCTATATGACATTCTGTATACAATTTTGTAATGACGATGATACATTAATTTTTTGATGAGTGAAATTTTCTTGCTTAGCAAGGTAAATGTAATCAAAATTCTTTGCTGTTAATCAATATTTTGGTTAACTGAAGCCTTTTCTAACTGAGGTTAAACTGTAAATATGTTTTTAGGGGTGTCCCTTATTACCCTGGGGCCTGGGGGTGTCTCTTATTCCCCCTTCATGCGGAAATGGCTTTTTTTTTGGGGGGGGGGGGGAATGAGATAGGGCCTGATAGGCAAATTTTGTCAATTGCATTTTCAAGCCAACAAATTTGTTTTCAAGCCTTTTGTGCAACTTTTATGCAAGTAAAATTTTTTAATATGGCAAAAAATTTTTTTGCTCCAGACCTTAGTAGAGGTAGGTACTTTTCCAAAATCACACTTTTCACACTTTTTTTCTGTGATTTTTAAAAATAGTAAATGTATGATTTCTTAACTAGTTTTATACATAATAGATACAGTAGTAAAAATGTTGAAGTTTACACCACTATTTCTAGTTTTGCAATATTTTGATTAATTTAGCTGCTACAACATTTCTATGAAATGTGGATGCACATCCCGATTAACCACGACTGTCCCTTATTAACCCATTTGACAGTACCTAGTGAAGTAGACCCAAAGAGTATATATATCATGGTTCTGGTCCATTCATGGTCTCTCATGGATACCATCATGCAAAAATAAACATTCATACAAAACAAATTGGTTTAAATCTTTATAATAGATGAGGAAATTAAAAAGGAACTGATTTTAAAAAATTGGGTTGTCACTATGATCTCCTCAAAATACTAAAACTATAATTACAAATTTAGGTTTGCAAGATGTGACATAGGTACGTACATTGATTGATGAAAGTATGTTTTTTACCACGTTTTTCTTAGCTCGCTTTCGTGTCTGTGATGATCAAATCTTGCAATCGATATTTCACCAACTTTCCCATTAGCTAGCGCTCTGAAACTTTTAGGGAAGCTCAGCTTCCGATAACAATATCGTTTTTCGTTTTAGATGTTGTAAAATATTTTAACTGAAATACAAAAGACCAAGAGAATGAAAGCAAACAGAGATCAGTAGCTGCCGAAAAATTATTTTCTACTTTTGAGTCCACATGAAAAACGTGGTCTTTAAAATTTTTTTTTATACATTTTATTTAACATCCAAAGTAAATTAAAATGGGATTCTAGACTTTAATATATAGGTATTACTGTTATACTGTTTATCTCACTATTTGGATTAGAGCCAAATTTTGAAAATTGAGTCTCAAATTACAAAATCTGACAGAAGCCCCCATGGATGAACCAAAAATGACTGTTCTCATGGTAATTTTCATCTGTTCTTATGGCCCTTGAGGGCCTTGACTGGTTTCTTTAGTCAGAATTCAGGTAAATGACAAATTATTGCTTGCAATTATTGTAAATCATAAAATGTTACTTATCAAATTATTGTTTTAAATTCTGCCTAATATTCAAAATTGGACTGGATTTGGGCATAAGCCATCTGAGAATGGGATCAAAATACCTGTGCTTATGAGCAATTTCTCTTATTCATGAAACCTTGACCTTATTTATATTATGAAAATTAAGATGAATAGGTTATTTTTAACAATGGTTTTTGGAAAATCATATGTACCGGTAATCCAGATTTGTTGAAAATCATAGTCACATGAAAAATGATTGTTTTTACTTGTAATTTTTAGAAAATCTTGGTCAATATTCCAGATTGGGACTGAAGCAGCAAGCATAACAGAAAATGAGAAATTTGTTACAAAATTATTCATTTATAATTTACCAACCTACTACAGGATTTCATTCAATATCATGATAGCACATAAGAGAACTTTAGTTGCCAGTTCATTTAAATTTTCTAGATCTACTTTAAGCTTTTATGTTATATCTTGTACAGGATCATGCTGGATTACAGGATGGTAGTACTTACTGGTCTACACTCTGCTCATAGAACTCTTAACTCAAAATGGAAGGTCAATAAAAACTCTTTCATTTACTTCTGTGTTCAATCTTAATGTACTTTTATTATTAGTCTGCTTAAATGGCAAGCTCACCAACACTTCTTAAGAGGCCAGTGTCTCCAATGTACAAAGAATTTTTTATTTTATTTTTGAATATTAACCAAATATTTTTTTATTTGTTATTATTAATTTTTTAAAATTATTTATTCTGTCAATTGATTCAAGCATTGTCTCCGACTTTACGCAAGTGTGCAAAATTTTAGATCTATTGGACAGGTTGCAGTGTGTTAAATGTTGATTATGTAGTTGACAAACAAACAAGAAGAGAAGTTAAAGAGAAGTGTTATAACAAGAAAGTTTGCCATATCTTTACTGAAAATGTTTCAGGGGATCATCTTCCTCATCAGTTCAGTTGTATAGAATGCAAGTACAATTATTATTGACATATCAAGTTTACATTCAAGAAATTTAAACCTAAGTAATGAGAAGAAGGAACAAATAGAACATGAAAATCTATGTATTCATTATTGTAAGAGGATAAGAACTGTTACACACAATTACAATATGGTTTTCATTTTACATTATACAGTTATTCCCAAATCCTTGAATATAAAATAATACACCTTAGGTGGTACTGAGTATCTTGAAAATCGCTGGCAGATGCAGTAATGTTGTACTGTTCTTTATGATGGTGCATAGCGGATTGATAACGTTTAGAAAGTTGCATGTTTGAACAAAATTTCATGTCCTGGTATTCAGAAACCCTGATGTAGAAGTTACGGGAATTAAGTCTGGTGGTTGGAGATGTGCAGCATGCTAAACTGAAGCGACATTCTTAAACTATGTTTTGTCATAGGATATAGACTGGATGCTGGCCATTTAGTTCCTAGGGTGTTTAGTTGATAATCATGGAAACATTAGTCATTACTATGCATTAGTTTTTAAATTAATCAGACATTCTATATGTGTGAATAGTGTTGGTCTACCCAGTTGTTTGAAAACTCTTATCAAAATTTAGTTTACAGGATTGCTATAGATTTTTCATTGTCTCTTGACATCTTCTGATGAATTTCTGATTTCCTTTTATTTTTACAGGCTTCAATGGTACTGACAGCTGCTGAGAATCAAGGAGAAAGCTGCATGTTGTGTCAGCACCGCTACCATTGCATGGCAATGTTGGGGCTCAGTTTGCAGCAACTAAAGCAGTACAGGAGAGCAGAAGCCATGCTCAAGAAATCGGTCATTTATGCAAAAAGTTTACTAAAAGGGAAAATAGTGAAAGCCTCTGATCTGTATATTGAAGGATTAACTGAGATGGGTGAGTCTAAAAGATGATTAAAGAATCATACCTACTAAGCTACCTAATTCTTCCATCATGTAATACTAATCTGTGTCTGTTCTGGTATCATGGAAATCATCAGTGCATTGTACATTTTTACAATGTCACCTTTGACGTTTTTAACTGTCATCTTATAAAGTTTTATTTTCTTTTCAGAATTGAAGTATTCAATGGCAGAATGTCATATAGTCATTGGACAGCCAAATCTTGCATTGAGTGTGCTGGAAACTGTTGGTCCACGTTCAAGGAGCATTAAGTTCAACATGTTACTTGGCAACCTCTACCAGCAGAGTGGCATGGAACGGTCTGCTATTTCTGCTTTCAAAGAAGTCCTCAAAGTGTGTATTGAATTTGAAAAACTTTTAGAAATTGCTGAAATTTATGTCTAGGTACAGTATTTGTTAACTCTTGGTTATTTTAGGAGGATAGTAAGGATTTTTATACCTATTCTAATTAAAACTCGGCTAATGGCCTATAGACCTTGATGGATGAAATTAAAAAATTGCATACATTTATTTTTGTTTTGTTTCCTCTTTTTTACCCTTCAAATAGGGTATATGCCTGACTTCCACAAAAAATGTCATACATGAAATTCCTGTAACAAATTCTGTTCACTGACTGAAATTTACCTCTAAGATGGGTCATAATTTTGACATTTGGATATTTTTTTTCTTATGACTGGAATGCTGTGTAAATTTAATCTGCTGTGCACTGTTAGCTCATCTTTCTTCAAATTTATTATATTGTTTCTGTTGTTGTATTTCTAATAAAAGCATGTGCAATTTAAGTGAACCTAGTTTATAGTTTTATTAAGGAGAATCATTTTCGTGCCTGTCAATTAAGTCAGACAATTTTTACTCATGTTGACCTAGGAATGTCCTTGTGCAATCGAAGCTGCTGAGAAACTCCTGATGCTGAGGCTCCCTCTGTCAGAAGTCACACACATCATGTCAAGTGGGGACTCTCCTCCACCTGAGTGGTTTGTCCTTTTCTATTATAATTTAAATTTTTATGCAATTTATTGTTTTGCGTATATTATGTTGCATATTAATTTAACTAATGACTTTCTAAGTCTGTAATGCGTGTAGGATTAAAGTCATTTCGTGAATGTGCTTACTCATCTTTAACTATGGTAGTTTCTGTGTTGAAGAAACGTGCATTAAATATTTAAATTCCAAAGTATTTTCTCTTGCTTGGTATTAAAGTACCTATGCAAATTAATTTATCTTGGTCAATTTTAGTTCTGTTTCTAAACAAACACATTAATGTAGTACCTCATATGGTACATCTTTTATTTCCTAGCTAGTTAGGGCGTTCATTAAAAAAAATTCATTTACCTAATAAGAGTATTGGGTAATTCATGGTACTATTTCAAGATTAATTGGCCCCTCTGGACAGGTTGTTGACATTTGTTAAGGGTCTTTCGGCACGGGCTAATCGCGACTTCTCATCATCTGTATCAACCTTGCGTCAGCTGGAGGAACACTCGCCACTACGTAACAATGCTCATCTCCTGGCAACTCTAGGCATAACTTATTACATGCAGGGCGATGAAAAATGCGCTATGCCTGTTCTACAAAAGGTCAATTTAGGAGCTTATCATTTTTTTTAATAATAAATTATCTACCGTTTTGCAAATTTATTTGTCATTGTGAATTTGCTCTGCCACTTTGAGTTGTTTTGAAGTTATGGCGCTTGAAATTTATGACAATGCAACATAAATCCAATTTTTTCTCTACTCTTTTGCATGGCATTATATATATTCATTGAAATCATCTTGATTGAGTTATTTTCATTATGCAGGCACACGAGCTAGAGCCTTTGAGCATGGAAGGCGTGGCGATGCTAGGCTCGCTTTACTACAGTGACCACAGAATCAAAGAGCTTGAAGTTCTTGCTGCAGCCACTGTGTCGGTGTCAGAAAACTCGGCTCATCCATGGATACTGCTTGCTTACTATTGCCACGTGTCCAAACGCACTACTAAAGCTATTTACTTCGCTCACAAGGTAATCCTCAAATTTGCCAATATACTTCGAAAAGTAAGGAATTAGGTACCATTGATACAAGCTTAAATTGTTTTAGTGTGAATAACCAAGTCCAAAAATTTTACGCATCGGGTATCCTTCAATATCGGAAACCTGGATCCGGTATTTTAGTGATGGACTAGAATGAAGAACTAGCCTCTTTCGTAGTTCCTAGACGACTACGGAACTCAAAGTGGGCGGGGCCTTGATTTCCGCTCCTTAGTACTTTTTTTTTCTCTTCCGCATCTTATGTGAATGACGTTAAATCTTTGGACACAAAATTTCCTAGCAGTTTACATGAGTAACGTAAACTTTCACCAGTGACTTAATTTATTCTAAAGTTGTGTGATGTTGCACGTTTGTTCAGGCCTGTTCCATAGATCCGCTCTCGGTGGAAGGTTTGCTGTTGAAGGGAGGACTGTTGCTGGAGCTGAAAAAAATGCAGGAGGCCGCTCTGCACTACAGGGAGGCAATGCAGCTTGCGCCTCACAGATTCGAGCCTTACAAGGTAGTAACTCGTACAATATTTTCAATATCAAATAAGTCGGAGATAATTATGTTGCAAAGCGACAATGAATTTTAATATTATAATTTTCCATGTCTTCATGATTCATGGAATGATTTTGTATAATCTTTCATTTGCCCAATTAACGCGTTGACTACGATTGCTTCATCTTGTACTATTATTTCATTTTTTGTACTGTTTTTCAACAGGGTTGCCAGACGGTCATTTTTTCCGGACAAATTCTGTGATTTAGTTTTTCTCAATTGCGTTGGCCGGCTGAAATTTATGATAGGGGTACTTTCTAATTAAATTTTAAATACTGCAAAAAGAAAATGAATAGAATTTTTATAGTGAAACCTACAAATAAACTAGTATATTTTGAGTTATCGGCCTTTTTTGGCCTTTTTTGTTCTCGGATTTGGCCAATTTTAGGAAACCTGAATTATAGACCACTACGTCCTGGAGAAATACATTTCGTGGTACGCATATGTACCACTTCGTAGTCAACGTGTTAACTTACACTCAAATCAAAGCCTAGATGTTCATTTCAAATGTTATCGGTTTGGAACATATATTTAAGAAGATGTGTGTACTCCAAGCAGCAGCAGCACGACCTCAGTCAGCACCACCAGACCATAGCGCAGCATTATGCAAATCAGGGGTGAGTGCTTTGGGCGTGGTGCAGCATTATGCCAAACAGGGGTAAGTGGTCGGGGCATGACGCAGCATTATGACAACCAGGAGTAAGTGGTCGGGGCCTGGTGAAGCATTACGCCAACCAGGAGTAAGTGGTCGGGGCCTGGCGCAGCATTATGCCAACCAACAGTTTGTGGCGTTTCCCATCTATATTTTTTATGCAATCCGAATTTCATTATTTAAACAATAATAAAAATATAACTATGTAATATCTTTGTTTTACCAGAGACGTGTCGGAAGGCGTGAGCTTGCTGCTGTCCAACACGGCAGGCAGCGGCGCGGGAGGCTCTCTAGACACAGACTCCCCCGCTAGCCCCGATGTCACTCCCTTCGACATGGAGGTCGAGGATATTAACGACTCTGAGGTGTGCAATTGCGGTTATAGACTTCATGTAGTTGTTATTTTTATCGTCATTCATGGTAGCGTAGGAATTGGGCAACGTGTATGGAGATTCATTAGTAATCGTTAATCCGCTGTTAAGCTGATTAATCATTAATCAGCTTCTGCTCCTGGCCCAATAGTATTTTGTACAATGCATTAACAGAATCTCTTAGTTAATGGTAAATGCTTACTCACCACCTAGAAATATATGGTCTCGGTAGATAAAAACACTATAAACATTAATATTCTAAATAAAAGTCTCGTATCAACATAGTTGATTAAATGTCGAGCCATGACGTGATCTTTGGTTCCCCAATACGTGATACCACTGAACGATTTGCCAGTAAATCCTCCAAGGCCATGTCCAAATTTAAATGTGCCTCTGGGCGGTAACTGTAAATGTTCATAGAAAATATAGTTTGGTCACAATCCTGGCATAGGCGTTTTGAAACATACACAAGAAAATTAAATGCAAAACCCGGTTAGTTAAATACCGTATAGTGTTTTTTATAATGCAATACTTGTGGAGCTTCTCTTCATGAGCACAATAATTTTCACAAGGGACATAAAAACAAATTGAGAACTTGTAGCGCAAGAACATTCTAAAAAGAGATAAAATTTAGCAAACTTAAATATGTTGTACTTGATTTTGGTGTGTTTTTGCTCACACTTCTGTGACGCAGTTTGCCTTGGAAATCGAACATGGCGAAGATATTCATGGTACTGAGTTGTGCAGCCGTATTTTGATTTTTGTTTTAGTTTGAAGCAACAAAAAAAAAAGAGAGTTTGTTATATTTTTGTTATAAATTTTCAAGAAATAATTTGTTTTTTATTCGTATGGATCCGTGAAAATTCCTATACGTTAATGTGGAAGGATGTTTTTATACTAAATATCTCCGTGTTGATGTGTTCATGACAGATCTATGTAAGGGTACGCACACAGTGAAAGCAGGTTGCCAGCGTGCTGGTTACCTGCTCAGGCTGGCGACTGAAACCATAGAATACAGAAGCCTATTCGTACAGGTTTTCACTGTGAATACTTACATTATTATCCTATGTTCATTCTTGTGGCAGGTTGGAGCAGGTTGCCCGCGCGGGCAAACCTGCTTTCACTGTGTGCGTACCCTAACTTAGACCCATATTATTGTTTGATATAACAAAATTAGTAAACTTTTGTTCCAGGGCGACGTCGAGCTGAGCGACCTGGATGCCGTGTGGTCGGACGGCGACTTCTCTTTTACTGGACAATGAGCATAAACAATTAAGATTAAACTTAAAAAATGGTAAATATATTCGCATTTTCCACACTAATGAGCTACCCCTTTTGACGCAGCGCAAGCGTAACCATAAGGAATATTGATTACCTCTCTTCAGATGCTGACATTATAATTATGAATCATATAAGGATGCAGTGGTATGGATCCTGCCATTCATTATTATCTCATCTGTTCTCAAAAAGAATTACCAGTTCATTAATATTATTAATGAGTAGCTTATTAAAATGATTCCGAAACCAGTTTTTTACTGGCCCTCTAGCAAGCGATATTTTTATGGCTGGGGTCCTAAGGAATTGTTTGCAATAAACAGCCACCAAATTTACGTACGTTCTCTATTAAGTTATTCAACTCTGCAGTTCAATGAAATAACCTTTTGTTTAATCTTGATATTATTGATTACGTGTAAACAGGTGGAGAAATAAATTTTTATCGCGCTTTGTGAGTGCAACGCATGCTTTTTATTTGGGATAATCCACAAAACTTGCCAATGAGAAGCTAAGGCTTCGTGTTCCCTCCCATACCTCATTCCGCATCGTTTCTGCCCCCCGGGGCACCGCCCCATGATGGCCTCCATCCAGTCGAGGTTCGGCCACCTGGTCACACCATTCTTGGGTAATGGCATGATGCCTGCCGGTGCCTACAGAGAGGCCAAGCGGCCCCTCCGCAGGGAGATCGCCTCCCGCGTTGTTGTTGTAATAGCCCATCCTGGCAGTGGCGACTAGGGAGGGGGGTGATAGGTCAGTTTTCCGGGCACTTGGTGCCACTGGTAGTTCCACGACCATCACTGGCTCACTGACCCGCCAGAACCATTTGGTTGTATTTCACAACATCCTGGACAAGCCAGGTTCTCATTTATCAACCAGAGTTGGATGAATGGCTGGGTTGACCATGAGCTGAGCTTCCCGGTAGAACTTGTCCTCAGTGGGACTCGAACCCGGGCGCTGGGTGCGAGAGACAAGAGTCTCTCACCATTGCACCATACAGCTCCGTATCGCCTCCCGTGTTGCGGCGACTGACGCCATAAACGCCGTCCTCGCAGCTCCGCCACCGCCGATTGCATCACTGGAGGCCTCACTCCCTCGCCCCTACCGCTCGGCGCTATCCCAGCTCCGCTCGGGATACTGCAGCTCCCTGGCGTCCTATTCCGCCAGGATCGGTCGCTCCCCTAGCTCCGCTTGCCCGGAGTGCGGAGATATCCTCCAGTCCGTTCAGCACCTCTTCGCCTGCCCCGCCTTCATCACGTCTCTCAGCGTCTCCTCACTGTGGGACAACCCCGTGGAGGCAGCGGCTTTCCTGGCCACCCTCCCTGCCTTCGCCCATCTCTCCCCTCTTCCGGTGCCTGCCTCCCGCCCACCACCAGAGCCTCCCCCCCCTGGCGAGCGTGACGGGCGCAAGAAACAACAACAACGACATTTCTTCTCGCTTCGAGTCACCGACATGTGGAACAGCCTAAACGAAGCTCTGCAATTCCTGGCCACCCTCCCTGCCTTCGCCCATCTCC
>NW_025946359.1:0-884 GCF_000764305.2 Hyalella azteca | reverse complement strand
AATACACTTAACGGCCGATTTCTCGTCCGTGATTATTGGGTTTAGCTGTAAAGCCGTCAGTGATTGGCTGACGTAGTCATACGAGCTCTTAAATATTTTTTATTGTTCGGCTGCTGGTGAGTGATCACGAATCATGTTCAACCCATCAATCTCATCATGTTCAACCTGTTGATGATCACCCATCAAACTGATCATGTTCAAGTTGTTCGGTTGCATCACGGTGTGCGCATGAGTGATGTATGCGTTCTCGAATATAAATGATCTGTGGGTTCAGATCACGAATACCTTATGAAATAATTTGAGAGTCTGGTAAGATTGAATGCAATTTTAGTGTCATTATTTTCACATTAAAATTGACGAAAAATAATTTACCTCTGGACGTATTCAAAAGATTTAACTTAAATTCTAATTTTCAATTATTTTTCAACTTTAGCTTCAATTATCAATGAAGTTTGACAAATTTCTCGAAAAATATTAACATTTTTCGCATAGTAGTCTTAATGGATTTTTAATTTATACTAAATGATTATACAAAATTATTGATCCCGAACCATTTAAAAAATCTTAATCTTAAGCATTATTTCTTAATATATTTGGTAAACAGTCTGAGTGGGAAAAATCTGGTAAATATTAGTTAAACAGTCTAAAAAAATATTAGGTAAACAGTCTTTGACGAATTGAAAGGATTATTTGCCTCATATTCTCTCTAAAGAAGTGAAAAAGTTCATATGCTGGAAAACATAGCACAGAGATCTAAGTAAGAGATCGAGTTGGTCTGAGAATATTTCCTCGACACAGAGACGACATTACAAAGAAAATATAGCACAGAGATCTAAGTAAGAGATCGGGTTGGTCTGAGAATATTTCTTCGACACAGAGACGAC
>NW_025946358.1:0-224 GCF_000764305.2 Hyalella azteca | reverse complement strand
TATAATCGCCTGATAAATGTCACGGCGATTATCATATCGATAAATGGCGTCGTGGCCGTGAGACTGGGAGTTCTCTGTAAAGAGAAAATAACTTTAAAGCTCTTAATTTAATATAAGCTCTGTCCGCCCGCTGTAGGGTAAAGAATGCTTTTCCGAGAAGAGACGATGAATCGGTTCATTGTCATCATAGTAACGATGAAGTGTTTGGTTTGAATTTGGTTAGC
>NW_025946357.1:0-611 GCF_000764305.2 Hyalella azteca | reverse complement strand
CTCAACCAGCTGTGCCAGGCGGCTCGCCTGCTGCTCAGATCTGCTGACGTCACCCAACAGGTGCTTGTATATACATCACGCTACCTAGACATGCTTATGTCACTCAACAGGTGCTTGTATATACATCACGCTACCTAGACATGCTGATATCACCTATGTGGTTGTACACATCACGCTATTTTGAACTGCTAATGTTAATAAATAGAGTGACCTTCCATCGCTATATACTTTTTAAGGTTGAAGTTAAATTAACACCATAACGGAACTATATAGATGTGTTTTCTGCAAAAAATGGTGAATGGATAAATTTTCAAGCAAAACGTTGTGTGGGATACTTGAATATTTCGACAAAAGTCCGTAGAATTTCGCGCAAGTATATGCGACTGTCCCAACAAAAATTGGGTACGTAATATGAATCGTTACACTCGGTTTGAATATAGTATACGTTTCCCAAGCCACTCGACTGAAATCAGCTTTTCGTGAGAATATAATTTCTGAATTTAAGTGTCATGTGAGTATGAGTATGGTTGATTGAAGCTGAATCATACCGAACTTGAAGGTTGTTTTGAGTGTCATGTGCATGAGTATTATGAGTATGGTTGATTGAAGCT
>NW_025946356.1:0-321 GCF_000764305.2 Hyalella azteca | reverse complement strand
TGTGCAGAGGCTGGCAGTACATAACTAATGGCGTGAATGAATGAAAAAAATTTGTCGTTAAACGTTGGATGTGGAACCTGTGGCGAAATGAGATCGGCGATTGCCTTACTTTGAAACAGATCCAAGCAAGACGGGCACACTTATCTGAGTTTGGAGCCGACACAGCCAATTAGATCCGAGACTGAACTATTCTTACCCCAACTCCCGCAGTCACAAACACTATTACACGCAGCTCAGTCATGACTACGAGGTCATAATAAAGGGTTGTGAGGTTGTCGAAGAGACGCCAGCTGACTCTGAAATATACATAAAAATATAGTC
>NW_025946355.1:0-1144 GCF_000764305.2 Hyalella azteca | reverse complement strand
GTAGATTACTAATTGAGGTAAACTTGGTGACACAAGTGTAATGTATTTTAAAAACTATTTCAAGTGATTGCTAAGTAAAAATGCAGAAACTACTGCATATTTATTTGTGTGAATGTCTGGAAAGTTATGTTAGAGACAAATAAACAAAGCCGTTTCATTTAATTAAACAATGTTAATTTACGTATTCGATATCCCAGGAATGAATATGAAAGAAGTATTTGCTTTACGTTCTACTTACGTAAATTCCTCTCCGTAAATTGTTTACATATATTAAAAAAATTAGTATTAGATGGCAGAATTTACTTGTTTATACACGCGCGATTGATGACCAGATATTTAGTTGATTTATATTATCAGGGAGTGGAACAATTCTTCAGATAACGGTTGATTGAAAGGAAAGTTTCAAGAAGTAGTTTTTGTTTATTAACGACGTTTCGAATGCAACAAACATTCATTTCAAGTTAGAAGAAGCATTAAATATTGAAATTTTGGTGGAATTATATATATTATTACATATATAATTTATTAAAATTATATATATTAATTATATAATTATAATATATTAAAAGGATACAAAGAGTATGCTGCATAAAAAATCTCCAACCGATATTTTCATTTGGTGCATTTTATATTCAACAAAAAATAATGGTTACGCTCACAATATAGCACTCACACTCTTCAGTTTTAAACATAATGTTCAGATTTTACAATTTCGACATTACTTCCTCCAGAACAAAAAAAAACTTTCTAATATTCGTGGTGTTAGTGGGCAAACATCATAGCAACAAGTTTTTTGCTATTTTTACAAAAAAAATCACAAAGCTACCCCAAAATCGAGAATTTACAAGTATTTAAGTGAAAAATTAAAGTAATTTAAATTAGAAAAAGTCCAAACACACATTTTACATATGTGCAGTACAGGAATTGAATGTGGTGCTATATTTATATAAACCGGTATCCACTTAAGATAAAATTAAAACATTTGGGAGACGATCATTGAAGGCATGAGCACGAGTCGATTATATCAACAATAGCTCGAATTATCTAACGTGTAAATAGGATACAAAAAATCAAACTCACTGAAAAAGGCCTCCACAATTGAACATAAATTTCCAAATGCTGGATCCGAAATTCAGCCAATTAT
>NW_025946354.1:0-1387 GCF_000764305.2 Hyalella azteca | reverse complement strand
ATGTGAGAACTTATTCTTCTACAGTGCACGAGTTCCTCATCGCACTTCGTGCTTTTCATTACCTCCTGGCTTCGTACTGCGAACCTATTCTCTTTTCGGAACTACAACAATAAAAGTTTCAACGCTTTCTTTGTTCTTTAATTTCCAATTGAAGCAAAATTCAATAATGTACATGAAATCGTTACAAATTGAATGGTCTTCAAATCATGACTCGGCGTGTCTATAGAATTTATTACAGCTTCCATGGTATGTATTCAGAATGGTATGTATGGTATTTCAGATTGGTATGTATTTGAATTTAAGGATTTGTAGCCACTACATATTTTGAAACGGAAACATTTTCTTAACAACGTGTACAGTTCTTATCCTTTTGAAATTGTAAATCGATCGTTTATGATGTTTTGTTTATTTGTTGTTTTCTGGTTAATTATGATCCAGTTTCTCTCGTGTATATTTTTATTACCCCTCATGATTGCACTCGCATTTTGTAAAATTCCTTTTACCGATAACGGAGGTAGTGTCTACATCTTCACCATGAAGATATGCTGAATTTACTTGGCGTTTTCGTTGCTCATAAATTCTTGGTGAACTTGCGATTTGAGCAGAAGAACAATTCAAGTGAAATATTTTGATTGTGCAATGGAATAAAATCCACGCTAGCGTGCAAATATTTTCTCTAAACGTCACTCCTGAAAAATATTGTCTATTTTAGTAAGTTTTTGTACTTGTGATTTTCAATGGCCGTGAAAATCCCAGAAAAAGCAATAAAAATTTGCGATAATTTTTCAGCGCTAAAGCTCTAATGTGAATTGATGTCGTATGAAGAAAAGAGAGCAAGCTAAAAATAAGGAGATGATTGTGTAAAATAGGAATACTTGCCAGGCGAAATGAGAGCAAGGAAAAAAGAAGATGATTATGTAAAATAGGAATACTTACCAGGCAGTTATCTCAACTACATTTCAAAAGTTTATTCTCAATATCAGTCGTTTATACTCTCATCAGATGTAAACACTAGATTAAAGTTCGTATTTTTGCGCCATCAATTATGTATGACAAACTAACTGAAAATATTCTAGAAGTTGACAGCATCCCAGATTTCAAGACTCCATTGAACGTCCTAAAGCAACCCTGATTTTTTATTCTAACGCAACAACGAGGAAATATTCGAGCAATTGACTTATTTTGGAAACTTTCAGGGTTTCGCAATTTCCGACACGCAGATATACGAAAAGGGTCTGAAGACGCTGAACATGAGTCAAAGAAAAGGCAAAAGTCTCACATTTGATGTTCCCTTTGAGGCATTGCGAAACCTGCGTTCTGCAGAATTATTTCTGACAAAGCCAATGTATTTTGTATAGAATATCGTGAGGTGCAGACATGGCCATTG
>NW_025946353.1:0-1505 GCF_000764305.2 Hyalella azteca | reverse complement strand
GTGAACAACGTGAGTACAACGGGGTCCAACCCTGGTGGCATGAGCCCTTAACCCTATACCGCCGTATGCCACTCTCCGGGAACATAACTTTCAAGTTAATTATACGTAAATTATTGAGTGTAGCAACCTGAGGACGTTTGTAAGCAGCAGAGAACATTTTAAAATTGTACGTGGCGGCAACCATCAGTGCAAGTCATTTTGCGCTCACTAGCAAATTATCATTTTTGGGAAGTAGGCTTGTGACAATATTGCTCCGGTTACTCATGTCATGCGGTCGGGTAGAGAGTTAGATAGTGATCCCTTACGGTTAGAACCCTCATGATGTGAATCCTCATAATGTGAACCCTTATGGCACGAACCCTTCCGGTTTGAATCCTTATGTTCTAAACCCTGATGGTGTACGTTGAAGGGCTGGGGTTTTACTATCTATGATTTATATGGAGGACGAATACAACCTCTGACCACATAAACGATCTCATTAATATTGTCGTTACAACCCCAAGATCGACGAAGGGTCGCTGGTTCGGGTTCGACGGCAGGGGGTTTCAACACCTCAACTCATCCCCGGACCCGTGGGGAAACTAAACGTTCCAATCCCCACCAACATCGCAGTCTTTGGGGGTGAGTCCTCCATTTCGGGTGATTTTTTCGTTAGAAAAAGCTGGAAAGTTGGTGGTTTTCTCTGTAGTTCTAAATTTCGAAGTGGGTCTCACATCGCGACGTGTAAAAATTTCTGTTGGATTTTTTTTGCTAAGGTTCCAGGTACTGTGGCCGTGTTTGATTGGGATGAGTATTCCTCACTCGGGGCTTCTCTGAAAAATATTTTCCACGCGATGATAATTGACTACCTGAATTTTTTCAGGGCGGGACACTCCATACATGGGATCGTATTATTTTTATTCACGATATCTGGAGTACGTACAAACTTTATGCCACTTTCCCTGTGGAGACATTCGAATTAATTCTGACTTGCCAACCTCAGGATAAACGGAGGAAAACAGCTATCTGTATAATTTCCGTAGCTGTAAATATCATGCCGTGACAATTTTGCAGCTGCTAATTTTCCAATACAGGGTATAAAGAGTTATTTTATTCAATTCAATGGGAATAGCAATCCAGAATTTGTTTGCTTAATGCAAAGAAGAATTCTAATTCCACTAACGCCATTTACACCGCCTGTGCAAATTAATCCAATTTTATTCCCTTCTCAAACATTAAACTTGAATTCGTCTGACGCCACTTAAGCCTGTCGACGCGAATGACATTTAATTCATCCTACAAACCTGAACTATAATTCCTCTACCGCCCCTTCCGTCGACAGGCGCCAACGCGGTGCCGGACTCCTGCCCCCGCAACCGCGTGGCGGTGGAGGATGGATCCTGCCAGCAACTCCTGACGCAGGGCAACTGCTCGGCCAATGAATACGTTCTGCTCAACCCCGAGACTGATAAGGTGGGGGTCCTGCTCAACCCAGAGACTGATAAGGTGAGGGTCCTGCTCAACCC
>NW_025946352.1:0-576 GCF_000764305.2 Hyalella azteca | reverse complement strand
TTTGCGCCGTATTTGCTCTTGCGATTCTTGTCGCCTGACAAGCATTGATATTCATTTAATTTGTCTCCTATGATTGAGCGCAGGTATCGACACGACGTCGTGTATTTAAATTACTCAAGTATATAGAATGGGTGATATCAACCTCTTTGACTAAGACTTGTAAATGTTAATTGATTAGCAGAAACTCTGTCACCAATGGGGAACTTGCAAACTCTGAATTTTGACGGTGGACTTGTTACTCGACGTCTCGGACAAATTTACGGCCGGTCTCGCGGCCGCCGGACTCCAAACATAGTGTTAACAGATGGTTATTATTCAACGATATTCATAAAACATATCGTTTAAATTAAAATCTGAAGACACGATAGCCTCCAAAATAAATTAAAATCTAGTCTAAGGTCTTCTAATCGTTTTGCGTTAAACTCAAAAAACCTAGAAAAACCCATAAAAACACCAAGAAAACCTTCCGGCCGCGAGACCGGCCGCGGGTCCCGCCGTGAATTTGTCCGTGACCTTGTTACCCTTCACAGGTCCCGCAGCGAGCACTATTGGTTCCCGCGCTCCTCCTGAAATGGG
>NW_025946351.1:0-516 GCF_000764305.2 Hyalella azteca | reverse complement strand
TCTTTGGCGAGTCGATTGATTAGCAGCTACTCAGCCATTGTTATGTTGTTTGAATAAAAATGTATAAAATTTTTTCGATAATATCACTCAGTTGTCGCCATTATTAAACCTTGATATTTTACGCAAAATCCACGGTAATTGTATAATAATCTTCATAAAAATTTTATGAGGATTATTATACAATTACCGTGGATTTTGCGTAAAATATCAAGGTTTAATAATGGCGACAACTGAGTGATATTATTGAAAAAATTGTATACATTTTTATTCAAACAACATACATATTTTATTCACTTGAGATGTAAATTGCTCATGCTGCGGTGCCAGCCGCTAGACTTGTCACCGATACTTAACATCGCAGAATATTTACAGCTTGTTGCTGGTCGCGAGTTCGCAATTTTGCTGTGTTTAAACGCCCGGCCTCCTCGCCGATTTAACCAGAACTGTCGCAAGAAGTTAGAAGCGAACACAGGGCTCACTGCTCCAATCCTGGTACCCTGAACTGCTTTTATGTAG
>NW_025946350.1:0-1242 GCF_000764305.2 Hyalella azteca | reverse complement strand
ATTCGACAGAAAAGCGTAATTTGACAATTTCAAGAAAGCTTTTCTTATTTTATATGCCCTAGTAGACACTAGAACATATTTCTAACGTAAAAACATCCCTATATCTGTAACGGTGAGGTATTATAATTGGAATTGTAGATTTAAGGAGCTAGCTCACTAGCTTAATTGCGCTGTCCATTTCCTTTTGGATCCAAATAATATTTTTGAGAAGTTGTGTGTGAGCCAAACGGTTTGAATGCTGCATGTGTATCGTGCTTATCATCGCCAAGGAGTATTTCATCGTCTATGTTCCCTAGCTAGCATCATCTTAATGCAATTACGTGCTTGAAATGTGGCTTCACGTGTGCAGAAACTTTGGGGCACGAGAAAATGCGGGTAAGAATTTTGTGTCAGCACTTATATTTTCATCGAGGCTAAAATGCTATCGTTATTTACGTGCTACATGACGTTACCAAGCTACGCTTAATTGTTTCACCTTAAATTCTAACATGCTATCGTTGTTTACGTGCTACAGAGTGTTATACTAAAAACGGAAACCTAACGAGCAGCGCTAATATAATTTAATAAAATTATATTGATGTTATCAACTTTCAGATAATATTTGGGGGGAAAAACAGCTTCGAGCAGCGCCGGCTTGCGTTGTTGGTGCTTAGTAATCTTTGAATCTTTTTTCGATATTCTGGGGAAGATCTTCGACCTCCGGCGCTGGAAATTCGATTTTGCCAAATTTCAATTTTGGTTCACTGCGAACGAAACTTAGAAAATCAAGCGAATATCTTCGTTTCTAGTTAGTAAAGATTTCGATGCGATACATGGAATGTTTTTTTTGCAGTTTTCCGTTCTAATGTAATAAGGCTTTATAGTCTTTTATACACTGAAACAAGAGAATATCAGTTTCAGATTATTATACATGTATAAAAATAGCTCCCAAAATTGTAAATATCCCAAGCTGCCCTTCAGCAATAACATTCAATGTAAAATAAGTAAGTACTTTAGAGTAGCAGTAGGTAATATAATAATTAATTCAAATTTTTATCCTAATTACTCATCGTAATTGGATTTGAGATTGATTAACTGTAGCGGCAACATCGCCGTTTAATTAATTTAACTGATTTTAAAAAAGTAATAAAATGTTCCTGGGCGTTGGGTGCTAATAAATTGTGTCTATGACACTTAGGTTCAGAATCCAGTGATTTTATGTGGCATTGAGTGCTGCGCTGAAGTTTTATGGCGTTAGGAATT
>NW_025946349.1:0-7416 GCF_000764305.2 Hyalella azteca | reverse complement strand
TTTTCAATTTTTTTAATTTCTATAAATTTTTTAATCTATGAATTTTTTTAAATAATTTATTCTGTTAATTGATTCATGCATTGCCTCTGACTTCACACAAGTGTGCAAAATTTCAGATCAATTAGACAGGTAAAAGTGTGTTAAATATCAGTTATAAGATTTGGAGCTGACAAAATTTTTTTTTTCAATTTTTTTAATTTTGGAAAAAAATTTTTTTAATTTTTTAAATAATTTATTTTGACATTTGATTCATGCATTGTCTCCAACTTTGCACAAGTGTGCAAAATTTCAGATCGATAGGATAAGTAGAAGTGAATTAAATTTCGATTACAAGATTTGTAGCAGACAGACAGACGGACAAACAAACAGACAAGAAGTGAATTTAAAGAGAAGTGTTGAAAAGAGAGCATCAAAGAGTTTATATTGCTATAACTACGGGAGCGACAGTTGCGTGCAACACCGTAAGCTACTCTCAGCCAGCCTCTGATTGATGAAGAACTTGTTTACGTCGCCTCGGCAACATTCTATTTTCACGAAGACTTCCCTGGATCTTCCAGCCTCCATCCATCAATGAGTGAACGCACCGTGGGCCCCGGCATTTACATCAGTGGAACCGTCCTAGAGGACGTACTTGCAAAATTTACTTAACACTCTACCGCCGCATATCGCTCTCCAACTTAAATTATCCGTAAACTATTGAGTGTAGCAAACCGGAGGACGTTTGCGCACAACAGAGAACATTTAAAGTGGTCGTACGTGGCGGCAACCATCAGTGCAAGTCATTTTGTGCTCACCAGAACGTATCCTTCTTACAAAACTTCTCTTTAACTTCACTTCTTGTCTGTTTGTTTGTCTGTCTGTCTGTCTGTCTACTACAAATCTTGTAATCGAAATTTAATTCACTTCTACTTATCCTATCGATCTGAAATTTTGCACACTTGTGTAAAGCTGGAGACAATGCATGAATCAAATGTCAAAATAAATGATTTTAAAAATTTAATTTTTTTTTCAAAAGTTAAAAAATTGAAAAAATAATTTTGTCAGCTCCAAATCTTATAACTGATATTTGACACACTTTTACAACACTTCTCTTAAACTTCACTTCTTGTCTGTTTGTTTGTCTGTCTGTCTGCTACAAATCTTGTAATCAAAATTTAATACACTTCTACTTATCCTATCGATCTGAAATTTTGCACACTTGTGTAAAGTTGGAGACAATGCATGAATCAAATGTCAAAATAAATGATTTTAAAAATGCAAATTTTTTTCCAAAATTTAAAAAATTGAAAAAATAATTTTGTCAGCTCCAAATCATATAACTGATATTTGACACACTTTTACTTGTCTAATTGATCTGAAATTTTGCACACTTGTGTGAAGTCAGAGGCATTACATGAGTCGATTAACGGAATAAAAAATTTTCAAAAAATTATATATTTTAAAAATTTATATATTAAAAAAATTGAAAAATTAATTTTATTATTATTCGAAAATTAAATGAGAAATTCATTGTACATCTGTTAGATTGGAGACACTGGATTCTTTGGAAGTGTTGTCTTTAAAAAGTAATTTTTTAACGTATATTATTGGGAAGTAGGCTTGTGCCAATATTGCTCCTGTTACTCATGTCAAGCGGTAGAGGGATAATTATTTTTATGTACACGCGGCAGCCGAAGTACTTGTGTCGGCATAAGTACATGTAGCAGCCTAAGTACACGTAGCGGTTTATTACGCGTTGTGGCCTAAGAACACATAGCGAACCAAATACCCGTAGCGGTCTTAGTAGGTACACGTAGTGTCCTAAGTACTCATACCGATTTAAGTACACGTAGCGGCTTTAAGCACGCGTTGCGGCCTATAAGTACACGCACGAAGCACCTCAAGTGCACGAAAAGAGCGATTCCGCGTCTGTCACTGTTGGGTTTAGCTTCAAAAACCGGCAGTTACTGACTGACGAAGCTAGGAACTCTTAACAATTTTTCATTTACGCCCCCTGGGTGCTGAGAAGCACTGCTAGGTTAGCTCGGCTGGGCCTATACTTTCAAAAAAAGTTGAGAGATCGTAAGTTCATCAGCCAATCATTGACCGCCTTTCAAGCAAAATCCACCAATCACAAGACAAGACAAGAAAATTGAGCGTAAGTACTTACGTTCACTTAGCGAGTTTTGAAAGTATGGCCCCTGGTCCGTATTCGGGTACTGAATATCCTCACATAAATTTCTACGCTGTTAATCCTTGCGTGCAACATAGCTTACTCATCATAGCTCATAGTTCATTCCATCGCCAAAGGATCCTTTAAAAGAAATTTTAAGCAAAGAAAAGAATTTTAATGAAATTTAAAAAAAAGAAATTTTTTAAATGAAATTTTAAAAAAGAAAATTAAATAATCACACACACGTTAAATTTCTATCAGCGAGGTCATGATAAAATCTTTTAAGAGCACGACGCCTATTATTGCACGTTTTCTGCTCTCAATAAATAAAATTCCACTGTGTGTTTCATAATTCAATTCTAATACACCATAAAAGACTCATCAGCCGTGTTATTTCTTTTATAATTTCTGACACGCTGATATTTTGCTGGTACGGCCAATCCCTACGAGGAGTTGGCCGGGGAATAAGTTGATTAACGGCGCCTCCGACCTGAAGGCCGTGATTAATTAAACTCTTCGCCGGAGCGCCCTGGAGAGCTAAGGAAGAGCCTTCTTCTGACTGCCGAGCGTGAGTCTGATAAGCTTATTAGTCCAAGTAATTCATATGATTATCGGCAGTTCCTGCTTAGAGTCTTCGTGCAAAAAATTCCAGATAATCTGAGCGGAAATATTCAAGAGCCTCAAATGGAATGCAAGTGACTACTAATATATAATTTACATATAATATATTGCATTTCATATAATATACATGGAAAGCAATGTGCTAATAAAGCACCTTAATTCCTTATAATTCATGCAATATTGTATGCCAGCACCAGAAAATATAACAGCTCTCTCAAGTGCGTTTGAAAAATTATGCTGATTATATGCTAGTCCAATGCTCAAATTCAAAAATTTATTGGCTTTTTGGTGAATGTATTTCATCTTATTTGCTGTATTACAAATCATAACGAAAGGAAAATGTAGCAAGAGTGACTAAAGAAGAAGTAATAGTCTACAAGACTAAATATGCATAGCATATTAATAGCATATTCTAGATATGCATATCATATTCTACACTAAGTAATGAATTATTATAAAGTGAAGGCACTCAGAAATGTATAATTCTGTGTTTTATTCTTGGCACCCTTGCTACAGCTGCGCTACCCAAAATGTTATCAGGCCCAGCATCTTGGCAGACGACAGGCCTAATATGGCACTAGATCTGAAACTCCTACCGTGAGAAAATATTCGCAGATTTTTCGATGGCCGACCGAAGGCCAATGATCGGCCACATGTAAAGCAACCAAGATTTCTATAGAGTTAGAACTCTTCATTCCTCTCGAGATTTCCCGAAAAGGGCGACGTGGCAGCCATGGAAATGTGTTTGTATAGAGAATATTTTTATTTTTTCTCGGGAATATGAGGTAACTTTTTTCTGAGCGAGCTGTCAAAATCAGCCTTTTTCTTTTGCATTAAGGAAATGTTTTCATCAGGTTCTAGGAATTTCTCGTAACTGTCCAGTCAGTTTGGCAAATTAGGTTTCAAATACTTGTATAAGGCCGAACATGATCGTAATTTGTATAATATAAATTTTTCTCTAATCAGAATATTATATTATTAATTCGTTCGAGCTTTTTCTATAACTGTATATTCTGACTAAAGTCGTTATTTTCTTCACTAAATTAAAATAATACACGTCAGTCGACTAGAGCTCGGCGAGTCGAAACATTACAAAACCCTTTAATCGCCGTATGTGAAATGAAAAGCAGACTTTTCAGAGAATTTCGACGGCAGTTGTCAGGAAAATGCCCGTGGAGGAAATGCTCCTGGAAATGCGGGTGCAGATAAGCGACAGCGTTTTTGGAGCTCTACCTGCGATGTCAATCTGCGTTTGAAATCCGGGCGTGCCATCAGGAGCAATTCTTGGCGCGGCCGCTGCTAGTGGCCGTTAATTATGTGGCCGCTGCTAGTGGCCGTCAATTATGTGGCCGTGACCGCTGCTAGTGGCCGTAAATTATGTGGCCGTGGCCACTGCTAGTGGCCGTCTATTATGTGGCCGCTGTTATTGGCCGTCAATTATGTGGCCGCTGCTAGTGGCCGTCAATAAAGTGGCCGCTAGTAGTGGCCGTCAATTGTGTGGCCGCTGCTAGTAGCCGTCAATTATGTGGCAGCTGTTAGTGACCGTCATTGGAGTGGTCACTGCTGGTGGCCATCGTTTGCGTGGCCGCTACTAGTGGTCAGTCATTTACGCAGAGGATGCTTGAATTTGACAGGAAATTCAAAAAAATTCTACAGTCACGTCCTCGGAAAACACTAATATGTGTATTACCGAAAACCTACAGAAAATTTAATTTGTACTCGTATTTCAGTTAGGCAAACGATTTACATTTTGTATATAGTTTTTGTTTTTATTAACATGATTGAAAGTTTTCAAATTTATTTAATTAGTTTCAACATCTGGTTAAAAAATTAATTGATTGGATTTTAGTAAAAAATACACACTTGTTTTCGACAGACCATGGGCTCTTCTGTCAACCATCGGAATTTCGTCAGTAACATTTACATGACCTCAAAAACCTCCTAGAAATTTATAGCGACCGAGGCAGCAGAGCTGAAGTTGAATTCCTTTATTCCCCTCATGCATGCATAACGACGACACGCTTCTAAAAAATAGTTTTGAGTTCAAGTCCTAGAGAAAATTTGTGACAAAATTGCCCGAAAATATTGCGGTGGAAAACGCGCAATCTGGAGGCCATTTGAGAACTTTGGAAATCTTTTTATTGCAGTCAGTTCTGCTGAAGTTGGTCCAACCTACTGTATTGATCTCCATGAAAAAGCTCGTTTTTATATGTTATGTCTATTATTTGCTTCAAGTTTCAATATATCTGTCTGTCAATTCATATTAATACGAGTTGTCGTGTTTTAGATTGATCGACAATGTATTTGTATTCATGCGTCACATGTAAAATAAATGATAATTGTTGCGGGTTAATTGAAAAATTTCTGACACGGGCCGATAACTGTAATTCTTCCCTTTATATTTTTATCATCAAGTCACCAAAAGCTGCATGAATTTTCGAATAAAATTTCATTTTAAATTTCACGATCAAATGACTGGAATAAAAAAGACACAACAGTCACACGAGTCAGACAAATACATTTGTACCCCCTATAAGCTTTGTTGCGTGAAAAATTGACAGCCAAGTCATCCATCAAGTTTATGCGCAGGCTGGGAGTTCGTTTACCGCAGACTTTCTCGTTAGCTGCCAGCTTGCCTTCACTTTTTGCTATATTAATCGTTGTGTTTGACGTGCCTCGTCGTGGTTTTAGCATTTTTAGGAACTTTTTATTCCTAAAATAATGTGAAAAATTGCTGTGGAATTTTATTTAAACGCTAAGTAAAAGAATTTGAATCACTGGACCCAAGTTTTTGTGAAAAGCGTTCAAACAAAATTGAGCAATGCCGTTACAAAATCTGGTTCACCAATTTTGATAGGAGTCAGTTCGGTCATTTCCATATTGTATTTTTGGTATTAACTGTCATGATTAAAAAGTAATGCATATGACAAATTTTATATATTCAACTTGGAAATCCCCAATCCTAGAAAATAATTCACTCCAAAACGGCAAAAATGCTGTTCAAATTTTCAAGTCAGTTCTGCCGTTTCTAAAATAGAATTAGTATCAATAACTTTTTTTACTTCAATATCACAACACTAGAGGATGTCATTCGCGTCTCAGCTGTGCATAGGCTGGATGAATTTTATAAATGTTAATTAGACCATTTCAAAATTTGTGTTTTCCGAAGATAACTGGAATGTTTCAATAACAAAGATCGCCATAATTTCAACAGCATGATCGAGGAATTCATTCAAGTCCTAATTGAGCAGTGTCTACATTGATGGCATGGATGTCAGTGTGGCTGTTCCAAGATTTTGTTCTTCAATTTAATAGGAGACAGTAAAGCCGTAACGAAATTGCATTACCGGAAATAACTTTCATTATTATACAACGGTTGTATGTTCAAATGCTGGAAAGATGAATATCTTTATAGATTCAACGTGAAAATTTCCCCAAATCTAGAAACCTAGAAACGGTAAAAATGCTGTACAAATTTCACGAGCGTTGTTTCAGCGAATAAAGAGTAGGAAATAAATTTTTTCTTTTCAGAAAGAGAAAGAATAAATTTTTAAAATCAAATTTAAAATTCTCACGCAGGTAGAAATTTACTCACTGCAAAACAGTTATTATGTGGTTCCTATTTCACCATGTTCAGTACAGCCGTTTCTAAAGTAAAATTAGTATTAGACATTTTTTACTTATGAACTGAAAATTCTCTCAAGCTTAGAAAGTTATTCGCTTTAAAGCGACGAAAATTATGCAATAATCTCAGGAGAGTCAGTTCAGCCGTTTCTGAAAGTTAATTGGTATTATTACCGATAAATTCAACTTTAAAATTACCCTAAATCGAGAAATTTATTCTCTACAGAGCATCAAAATGATCTGTGATAATTTCACCAGTATCATATCAGCCGTTCATAATATAGAATTAGTATTCCATAATTTTTTTAAATTCAACTTGAAAAGTCTCCCAAACCTAGCACTTTATTCACTACAAAAAGGAAAAAATATACCTCATTGTCCACTGCAGTGAGTGACAGAGAGAGCATTTTCTCGTCGATGAAAACGTGAAGTCACGAACAGACAGACGGACGGACGGACAGACGGATGGATGGACATGACGAACATAATAGGGCATTTTTTCCATAAATGAGAAAACGCGCTATATAAACAATAATTAATTGATCATAGATCAACATTTATTTCAATAGAGCCCAGTCCATTTGATCTACCATATGTCAAAAGAATGTTTTGTATTTGTTCATTTTAACAGTGAAATTGATTTGCTGAAAAGATATTTTACTAAGACTGAATTTTTTTATTAAGAAATATTGATTAATAACACAGTAGGCATAACTGCAGCGTAATCATATTAATGAGCAATGTTTTTAATTTCATCCAGACTTGAGAGTAGTTGATGTTAGACATTTACACATTGAATTTGTAAATCACGCGGACCTCCGGTCAGACCATAATGAATCCAAGTGAATAATAACATGAATGATAGTGAATAATAGCTTGAATATCACTGATAATATCCATCAACGCGGCACACTTTATTCATTGGCAGTACCCGCAATGGAAGGGAGGGTGCAACACTTTCACTAATAAGGTAATTCGTAGAGATATCCGAAAAGACTACAAATATATTAAGTTAAAAA
>NW_025946348.1:0-13085 GCF_000764305.2 Hyalella azteca | reverse complement strand
AGGAACGTTGCTAGCCTAGTGAATTCTAGCAGAGTTACCCATCAACTCTAACCAACATTATTATCCATGTTATTGCCTTAAGCATCATTGTCAATTAGCAACTGCAGTTGATATTCTGTTAAATATGATTTAGCTACATATGCTCTTGAAAACGCAAACGAGTGGGGGGTTTGAAAGAAACGCACGAACAACGAATAAAGTCTATTATTAAATGATAGTTTCGAACTGCGTCGCGTCAATCGCACCCCGAAGCAGCGGCAAACTTCCCGACAGCGTCGGGATTGCTGGAGTGCCGCCGCTGCATCACACGCGGTTGACAAGAGGTGAATGCCTGAAAATTATGATGATAGATTTTAGCAAATTGGGATGAATCTATAAAATGAAGAATAATGCCAAGAACATAGTTCTGGAAGCTATATATATAGTTCAATAATTTGAGGGTTATAACTATAACGTANTGCGTTGGGCGGTTAACAGCCGTTCAAATCGCACCCTCGAGGTAGAGGCTAATAACCTCTGCGCTCGAGTAAATTGTCAGCGGCTTATTGGAGGCTCGTACCCTTCAATGGTCGTGCTTTTGAGGCGTAACTGCCACCCCGGTTCTGTGTTCTGGGCAGTACATTAAGGCCCGTTTACACTACGGGACTGATTCGGAAGGATCTAGACTGGACTGAGACCAATAAGCCACATGGCTGGGCCTCAAAACTGGCGTGTGCGTTCAGACTTCGCGCATGTGCTGGGATCAAGACTCACGACTATCGCAGTGCTACCACTCTGCCGCGCGCGACATTTCAGCTACTCGTTGGCCTTTGAAGATGGATCGCGCCAACGAGTAACTTGAAGATTTTGGATTGAAGCCGAAAAAGAAAAAATGTATGTAAATCAGTGGTTCCCAAAGTGGGCGATATCGCTCCCCTAGGGGCGGTGGAAAGATTTTGGGGGACGATAAGGAAGAAGAGGGTGTTTGGGGGGCGATAGGGGGGCGGCAGTCCGAAGTCAAAGTCAGAAATTCCAAAGTTTGTTTGACGATTTGTACACAACACGTACAGCACATCATGACTCCCAGCGATGGTTTTTTCAACCAGATCTGTTTATTTAGCCTCTCCTGGGTTTACGTCTCGAACAAACTAACGGCCGGACTCGCGGCCGGTCTCACGGCCAATTTCCAAATTCAATGATCAAGGAATTTCTCTCAAAATAATGAACTTTACTTGATGAAAATTGGTACACGTATTCATTAGGGCCTAACGGTTATGTTTAGCTTGTGAAATTTTTTTACATTTTTTTTCATTTGTTTTTGCCATAGTTATATGGCAATACGGGCCGAAATTCACAGTGATTTTCCAACGAACTTTTGAATTTACAGTCATAACTACGGAACGGTAATGTTTAGCTCGTGAAAATTTATTCGATTGTGCCTTTGTTCGCGAGTTTTTTTTTCATTCCATCTTCATTCGTGATTTAAACAGCACGACGTGCTTAAATCCGCAGGAATCAAGAAAATTCTTCCAAAACTACTGAATAGATTTGAACGAAATTTAGTATTTAAATACCTAAGCTCAGCAACGGTGATGTTTAGCTCACTACAATTTTTCGTTTTGCCTTAGTTTGCGAGTTATACGGCTATACGTATACGGATAATCGTAAATGGCTCTTGGTTAAACCGGCCGGTAGAAAAGCCGGTCGCCCCTCCTATATCTGTATAACTCGCGAACGAAAGCAAAATAGAAAAGTTATCACGAGCTAAACATCGCCGTTGGGAGTTGGGTATTTATATACAAAGTTTCGTTGAAATCTGTTCAGTAGTTTAGAAGAAATTTCTTGATCGCCGCGAATTTAAGCAACAAATTATTCGGTGATACGGGCCGAATAATAAGGAAGTGTGAAATCAAGAATGACGGTGAAATGAAATAAAACTCGCAAACGAAGGTAAAATCGAAATTTTTTTATATGCTAAAAAATCACCGTTTGGTAGTTAGGAATGTATATTCAAAATTTCGTTCAAATCCGTTCAGTAGTTTGGAAGAAAATCTTTGATCACTGCGAATTTCGGCCTTTATCGCAATATAACTCACGAATGAAGGTGAAATTAAATAAATTTTTACGATCTAAAAATCACCGTTAGGCTTTGATGAATACATGTTCAAAGTTTCATTGAGCTGCGTTCATTAGTTTGGGAGATATTACTTGATAACTGAATTTGGAGATTGGTCGTGCGACCAGCCACGAATCGGGCCGTAAATTTGCCCGAGACGTCCTAGGTTTCTAGTGCTGAAACAGTTAAAACAGCTTAAAAACATATTGGTACACTGAATGGGGTTCTATTTGTGAAATACAGATTTGTGTTTAACCTTTATCTTTTAAAATTGCAGCGTACTAAATTTAAAGAAAGAGGCGTATGTTTTTATATATGTCTGTGGGGGGCGCTAGAAATTCACTAGGGAGCCAAAGGGGGCGCCAGCCTGAAAAAGTTTGGGAACCACTGATGTAAATGAATGTGTAAATGCGTGTAAATGAATCCTCGGCACCTGCTCCAGATTTCAGGGTATCTTTCTTTCTTTTCATCTCTGATCTAAATTGATCTCGCAAAGTGTGAATTTTTTTTACGAATTTTTTCGATGTTCATAGATGCATCTGATTTTTTCATTTGTTCACTTATTTTTTCTAATGCTTGAAGTCTTGAGATTCTGTCTTTGTAAACCGAACTTTTTACTTTCCTTTCCATAGGTAAGGTGCCTGTCTATATAACTCAATAAGCCTCTCAGTAACATCTCTGTTCCAGTCTCCGTCATGCGACATTGCAAAGCAAAGTAAATGAACAGGTAATTGTGTGTACTGTGTAAATAGGTAGGAGCGACAGCAACGCACAACCTACGCAGACGGCAGTCAAAGCGACACTCCCGAGATGAGCGGCTCATCGCAGAGATGAGCGGCTCAAAAGAATGAACACTGCTTCATTCGCCGATGAGCCCGTGTCGATGGTCCGGACTGCCTCAGTCTGGACTGAAAAAGCCAGTTTTTCAGTCGTCAGTCGCGCAGAGTCTCATAGTGTGAACGAGCCTTAACAGACTGTTGGGCACGGCCTTCCTTGCAGTGTAGGACTGTTGGGCACTACATTCAGTGCAGTGTTAGACTGTTGTGCACTACCTTCCTTGCAGTGTAGGAGTGTTGGGCACTACATTTCCTGCAGTATTTACAGCAAAGAGGAAGTTACTCCTATATTTGATTAAAGATGAAACTTTCTGACCGATAAGGAAAGTTTTTCCATCCTTCTAATCCATCTAATAATTTTTTCTATCTTAGGGTACAAAATAAATTGAAATTTTTAGTCGCACAATTCCTCGCACTTCGTTAAGTGCCCATAGATTTTCACCTGCAAATCAACCGCAAACTTTTCGAAATCTTCGTAAGTCACACGTCCTATAAAAATTGCACTTCTCGCAGGCGAATACCCGCAGTCATTCTCGCTCATTCGTTATATTCCCATCATTATTATATATCAAACCAATTCATACACAATTAAATTCTGGTCATCACTTGACACAATCAGATTCATACCTCGTTATCAATTATGAAATCGGTGGTCTAAAATAATTCTAATTTCAAATGAACGGGACAACTCCGTCTCTTACATAACTAATCCACTGGGCATAACAATTTAATTTCAGACCTTTAAATTACATCACTATTAAAACAAATCTTGATATCAATTTAATCGCGCGTCATCGAATTTTAAAAACATATATGACGATTAATTTGTTTAAAGTTAAATTATAAACAAATTACGCTACATCGGCAAAGTTATCTACTCGGAGAAAATAATCAGTATGAACCTAAATAAAATCCCAAATTTTGAGCGTGGAACTGCGACGTTTATGCATTTGTGCGCAACACTGATTAAAACTAGTTATTATTTCTACTGTCGATTTTTGCCACCAAAATACTAAAACATGGCAAATAAAATTTACAAATTGACAGCTGTGTGTGTTTCTGCAAATTTACAAGAAAAGAAACACACACAGCTTCTATGTAGCCGAGACCGATTTTACATAGCTTTTGGCGAATGAGGCGCAACGTAATCCTTAATGCAGACGAGACAGCTTTTAAGAAGCCATGAGGGCTTTCTCGTACATTGGAAAGCTTTTACGTTAGGTTATTCTGCTTCTATGTACAGCCCGACGCAAAAGGTAAGCCCCACCCCTTTAAAACATCATAACACATCGAATTTTGCGAGTTTTATTGTGCAAACGAATCGTCTTGGTCACAGTAATCAAAATACAATAGACTGTAGTGAAAATGTAATTAGTAACGGAGAAAATGAAAAATACATGTTTTTGCACCGACGCAAAAGGTTAGCCCCACTTTGTACATTTTGACATTTTAGGCTAAACAAAACATACGTCAGCTGCAAAACTAAAAATTATTTTTTACATAGCTGTTTTTACGTTAGCTGGAGCAGCAGTTACATAGCTGTTTTTACGTTAGCTGAAGCAGCAGTTACATAGCTGTTTTTCTCAGTTTAAGAATAAAGGCTAAAACCAAAAAAGTTGCATAAAACATTTTACTGAATACAAGTCCTAGATAAATAAAACAGAACGTTTCGGGCTATGCCCATCATCAGCTAGTAAAATACATCTGGAAATACATGGAAATCAATTCTTCTTTTTTCAATTACAAAGATAGACTTCCTTTAGCATCTAGGTCTTCTCTGGTGTATTCTTTCAGTTGTGCACAATGTGCATCTAGCTACGTCGGTATGACCGCACGAGCACTTTTCACCAGAGTTGCCGAACATGCTGGAAGAAGTTTCCGTACTGGGCGTCCACTTGCTCAGCCGCCTCATTCATCAGTCAGACTTCATACAGAACAGTGCTCACTTGATCCTTCCGTGTCCATCAACCAATTTAAAATTCTTTGTAACGCTAGCAGCCAAACCGATTTACGAATTTTAGAGTCTCTTTACTTCCATAAACTCAAACCTAAATTGAATAACCAATCCAGCTCTTTTCCTCTTTCGATTATAGGTCAATAGTTGTTATTTCCTTTCTTTCCTTATCATTTTCTAAATTTATTTACTAAAATTGATTTCCATGTATTTCCAGATGTTTTTTACTAGCTGATGATGGGCATAGCCCCAAACGTTCTGATTTATTTATCTAGGACTTGTATTCAGTAAAATGTTTTATGCAACTTTTTTGGTTTTAGCCTTTATTCTTTAAGTGAGACGAACTCCTCGAGATAGCTGTTTTTACGTTAGCTGAAGCAGCAGTTACATAGCTGTTTTTGCGTTAGCTGAAGCAGCAGTCATGTCTTGTTGTCTTACGCCACCACCCTTCCCTTCAATAGCATTACCCATGTCATTTTTCGTGACGTCATTGTAGCAAGCCTGTATAAGCTCCTCAACCTCTTGCGATAGTGTCGATGTAGTTAGCCTACCCTGCTGCTGTTCCTGTAATGATACCTCTCCGTGACTATCTTCATGTCGGCTTCCTTGCAAGTTGGATTCTTAAGGGAATACCTTTCAAATTACAGTTCACACTTGTACGTTAGAAGACGAACGTCGCCAAATGTGTTGGGTTTCCTTTGGTTCCGAGGTTTTGCTGTAAAATAAGTTAGTTCGCTTCACGACAGGCGTTGTTTTGTGGTAGTAATGGTGACATTCCGTTATTGCTTCGGATGCGAGGAAGAAAGTGGATGGCACTATAGATTTCTCCTTTGATAATTACTCCAGCTGTGAATCTCAAAAGCTCCTCACAAGCTGCATTTGTTACTGGAGCCTTGGGTCCATGAAACGCAACCATAATTACTTAGTAAGGTTCGCACACTAAACTTCAGATGACTGCCTGCCATGTTCAAGTATTGGCTGGAGATCTGCGGCAATATTAACTTGAGGCGATGGGTCGCTGGTCTGAACTGAGTTGTTCCAGCAAAGTTTGCGGCTTCTAGTTCAGTAGCTGAGTAAAGTTACTGCAAACTGAGAACAGGGCTTATTGCTCCAGGGCTTTTTTGAAAGTTGAATTTGTAACCCCCGGCTGCATCCCCAAAGTGCCACGAAATAATTTAAAATGCCTATTAGTCTTAATGTGTGTACTTATCAATTAGCCAACCATTCTTTATTTTTATGATGATAAAAATAATTTATTTTATGCAAGACAGGAAGAGAATCCTATGAAGTTGCAACTATGGAGAAATAGTAGATAGCGCAATGCATTGTCCTGCGGAATGATGGCTTAGGATCTACAAGACTGATATGAACCATGTCGCGTGACATTAGGGTATGGGGGTGTTCAGGTTTCCCGGACACATTAAAATAACAATTTATACTATAAAACTTTTTTTTGTTCATCTTCTGCTGAAAGACCATTAATATACGTAGTGTCGTATCAATAGAATTCAAAAAGTTCAGCCGATAATATATGCAGCAATTGGTTATTTGAATTTCATATTAAGGGGTTTTTCCTAAACGTCTTGTCTCGCTTCGGCTGTCTCCTGGAATTCCCACAGAATTTTGAAAATTGTCTCAATTTTTATCACCAATTGTGGTAATTGGCTGAGCCGATTTATTCCTGATAATTGGCAGAGCCAATAATTGTCTCGTCTCGAATAGAAAAAGAGTATCAAACGCAGTGGGACCTATGTTTTGTGAATGACAAAGAAAGCTCTACTCTGGGTTGTAGTTTTCCTATGAACCATGTTCATAGGAAAACTACGACTGTGAAAAAATATCTAATAAGAAAAATTTGCAAAAGAGTAATGAAACGTACGACAGGTGTTTATTATGGATGTGCTATCTGTGTGCTAAGCATAAACATGTCGTGACAATTGGTATCCATAAGATATTCTTCAAAGGTTCCCGCATAGCTCATTTCAGCCACGATTCCTTTATCTGCTCTTCTAATCTGATATAATTATTTGGACGAGCTGGGTTATCAATAACAAGACACAATATTCAGTGCCGAAAGGTCTCCTTGCAACTTGCGCAGGTCTATGTAAGACCGTATTAATAAAAGTGTTCTACACTTGAACTCAACTTTTCAGCCAAAAGTAATTGCTAGTGCCACTTCTTCTGTTATTTTTGCACGGAAATGTTTGTTTTGTTAAATGTAATTATCGATAATCAACTGGCAGGTAGTTTATCAGCCTTGCGCAATGCAGGCAACTTCAGGCTCCTCATGTTTTTTATCTTGGCCCGGCATCCAAAACTGTCAAGAGAATGGAAAATTAAAAGTTTTGTGCATTTAATACTTTTCAAATGTTAATACGTATTCATGTCTCATTGTTGAACAGTTTTAAAATCGGTTCTTACTTAAGGCAAAAAAATTTCCATTTCCAAATGCTATCATCTCCAATACATTTGTCCATTAACACTTGTAAAACTACACTTGGGAGCCCCACACATCTCAATGCGCTGACATCTCGCAATCTTTATTCTAGACTGGCGGAGCACAAAGGAAAAAGTTGTAGGATTGGCCATTTACTAGGGCGTCCCCCTCATTCGGCTGTGCTATAGGGGGAGCAGTGCAACATGCGCATATCTGATTGTGACTGTAATATTTTAGCTTCTCCTTCGATTTGCGGATTTTAGACTGCCTGCATATTTTGAAACAGAAGCCTACGTTACGTACTTGCAGACTATCGGCACTCGCTGATTTTTTGGAGTGTAAACGCACAGTAGATAAGGCTTAATTTCTACGCACACTTGTCCGTACGCGTGTACAATTGTCATGCTCAGAACTCAAGTAAGCACCTGAACTGGGTGAGAATAGAAGCTTCTTTTTCGAGTTTCATTCCTTCATTAAATTAGTTGGGCAAAGAACTAAAAAATTGGCTCTTAATTATCGGTCAAATAAAATATATTGCCGATCAATACTTGCTTTATCTCCAAGCCTATGAGCTGTTATACATGGAGTGTTAATTGTGCATGGAGTGTTAATTGTGCTAAGCCAGGCGGTCCATAGCGCGCTTATTGCACGTACAGGAAGAAAAATCGTTATGGATTTATTTGGCTGGAATATGGAAAATTCAAGTGATTTTGCTCCTGGAGCACTTGAAATTACGGCTCGATTAGCGTTTCTAGTGTTTATCTTTTCTGTGTAACACAGACAAAAACAATTTTTTATATAGTATATAAAAAAACGTTTACGGTATGTTTACGTTTTCACGTATAGCTAACGACAGCCATATCCTTTGAAGATATTTGAGTAAACACGTGACCAATGTGGTATTCAATCAAATTGCCTCCACAAAGCCTTCATAAAATTGATCGATTACATAATTGTTCTTCATTGCTCTTCTAAGTAGAAATTACACACAAACATCATCGTTTCTGATTGTCTCATGGAAACCCTGTGGTATCTCAGATGACAAAAAAGATACATGTAATAATAATAATCAATGGCCAGATTCAACATCATTACAGGTAAAAGTGGACGACATTACACTAGTGAACATAAAATCAAGTCGTGATTACATCCATAAATGAGAGATTAGGTATAAATTTATCAAAATTCCAACTCAAATTCGGGTTCAAATTTTGGTTGCGGAAAATCATCAAATAAATCAAAATTGTCGTATAAATATTTAGTAATATCTTCAATGATATAAAAATAATCGAAGATTGAAAGAGATGACTTAAATATTCTTGATACTTACTTGACTTCTTTTAATTGCAATGCAGCTGGAAATGGCGAGCAAGATTAATCAAAGTTTCTCATACAGCTTCAAATTACTGTTGTGGATTATATATTTTTCACGCTTACCAAGATGAGGTACTACTTGTGAACATTCCCTATTTTAACGTTTTCAGGAGCTAGAGGTAAATCATTATGATTGTCATGTAAGTCTTCTGGATAACTGAAGTCAGCTTTGAGAATGTAGCCTTTATTATCTTTGAATGGTTCATTTTTTTTCAATCATCTAAAGTTTCCTGCTGGTAGGCTCTGCGACATAGCCCAACCATATAAATTATTTGCATCCATGTATGATATATAATTACTCGTTTTTGAGGATCATAACTTTCAGGGATATATTTGTTATTTGCTTTAGCAAATCGCGTCGAAATAATTGAAACACCGCCTCTAATGCCTTTCTCAATGAATAGTATATATCAGGATCGTTCAGCAAGTCTAATTCTATCTCAGTAATCTTTAATAGTGCATCAGAGGATAGACCCGGAGGTGTGAAATAGTGGGCTGGATCTAATTTGTATGTTTTCAAACAGGTATTTCTAAAGTTCTCAAACACCTCACATAATAACAAGGTATCAACTTTGAGATAGAGATTATGATAGTCTTTGTATGTTTTGCATTTGAATACATCCCAAACCTCTTTAGCATGTTCATATTCTTTATCAGATTTATGTTTATTATTTAAGGGGACCGGCTACCCTCTGTAAAAACTTCTACAGTTATTATGCGATCATCGTGAAACTTCACATACACACGTAAAATGTAAAAAAATAACATTTTGCCCTAATGAATTTTTCGAAAAAATTGATAGAAAACGTGATATTTATAGAAAACGGACAAAAACGGGTACTATAGAAAATCTATCTCCTCCTACAAATATCGTCCTACAACATCCAGACACATATCATTCGATTTGTAAAGACCATATCTATCGACCTGGCCATCGCTTTTTTCATTTTCCCCATATTTTTTTATGCGCGTTTTTCCCATTTTTTCCACTTTTTTCACCCCTCCCCCCTTCTCCCCCATATATAAGACGAACCATGCACAAATTCAAAAAAGCGATGGCTAGGTCGATAGATATGGTCTTTACGAATCGAATGATATGTGTCTCATTGCGGTAGCTTGAAAACTGTAAGAGGAGATAGGTTTGCCGTGAGACCAATCGGAGGTTTTCACCACGCCCAAAAAACTGCCGGGCGGCACGTAAAATGACGTAAAAGAGTCGTAACGTAGCCAACATACCGTAAGTAAGCCTTAAACCAAGTCAGCAAGGTATAGAGCAACTGGCTGCCCACCTCTCACCTCGCTGTCATGATAAGCACTGCCTTCTTTGGCGACAGGAGCCTGTATTTATAGTCTCGGCAGGACCCACCTCCCTATTTACGCCTCTTGAAATTATAATGGCCGCCGAGTACCGCCTCCTCTTCGACGGGGCGTTACATTTGTAATATTGCAGGTACAAAGATCTTTTTGGTATTGTTCAACGCGTCAGAAAGTAAGCTTTAAGATGAGTATAAGCACCGGATAATGCCATAATTGGCCGCTTTACGTCAGACGTTCCTTTGTAGTGTGTCCAGCCTTCTAATTAATCCCATAGACTTTAGTGAAGGGCTCTAAAAACTCGCCCCCTTCGGGGGGCTGTTACGAAATCATTTTTCGACGTAGAGGGATGATTCTGGTACCGTTGGATGCGTCAAAAAGTAAGCTTTAAGATGAGCACAAAAACCGGAAAACGCCAAAATTTAAAATTTTAGGGTAGCCGGTCCCCTTAATTTGTTATAGAATTCATCCCTCGATGGTAAACTAATTGAATTCATTTTATCATAGGGATCCATGTAATCGTATGGATATATATATACCTTTGTTCTGTATCAATTTAATTTGCTCATTATTAGGGAAATGTCTTTTCAATTCTACATGCTCTGATAAATTTTTCGATAATGCATCCAACGATGAAGACATGAAACTGAAAGTGTCTATGAAACTCAAGTCTCTTGTGTTGGAAATATTTTCCAACCTGATTACTGAGTCAGTTGCGACGAAGAACAAGATCTTGTTCTGCCTATTAAAGGGCAGAGTCGCAGCTACTCGATAGATTGCTTACCTTAAATTCAAAGTGTGCGCTTGTAACAAGAGCGTTTAAATGATTCTTCACCATAGTTTCCTAACTATTCATAGAGGTGTTAAGTTGTTGTGCACAACCTTTGCTTTGTTTAATCTTTGATTTTGGGGTGCATGCGTTTTTCACTTCATTTGGAACGCTTTGGCCGGCTGGTTCAATCGCGTAGTTAAACCTTAAATGTAGAGCTCTGCAACAAATTACTTAAATTAACTTAAAAAAACTACTAGAAAGTACTTAGATTCTTATTTGGAACTTCGTCGGTTCCCAACTATTAACGTGAAGTGGCCTGTGGCTAAAGCGATCTACCCTTTAAAACCTATGGCGACATTTAATTTGAGCTACCGCACCTAAATTTATTCAATTGCCTAATCTTACTCGTATTGCCAATTTCGTCTGAGAGCAACAGTTTGGTGCACTTATTTTCAATTAAATAAGGTGAGCTACTCTTTGAATAGGAACTAATATTGAAATTACTGAGATAAAAAAAAGTGACTGAAAATTCGTAGCGTACCTAATTGTAATTCAAGTATCCATTTTGAACAGTATGACTTCCTTGTAAACTTCCGGCGTCGCCCTCGCTCGTAACTTCTTGCTTCGTCCTCGCTCGTATACGCTGCTTTCTTAAAATGGATTTACCTTCCTCAAGCGGAATCTCTATTAACTCTTAAATCTGAATGCTGTACCAGCAACAACTGTTGAATTTTGATTAAAACAACCTCGATTCATGTTAATTTGTTTCAAATCCCTTTCCCTAAATTTTCGCGAATAAAAACTATTTCTGAAAGAGGAATATCCTCGTGCGTAGGGAGGAAAATTCCCTACAAAATACTTATTTAATTGAAAATAATGCTGTGATTTATTCTGACTAATTGAAATTCTTAAGCTGACGGTGCGTGCTTTCATCGCGGTTGCCGCTGAACTAATAAAAATTGTCTTGTCTGTATTAACATTGCCTCTCCTAGCATTACCAATGGCGTCTGAGTCCCCTACTTTCAAGAGGGGCATTTGCCGGCGTAAGATTACGCTGGCGATGCAGGCTGCTGAGGGTGCGCAGACTCTGGTGGAGGCTCGCGCGCACTGTGACTTAGCTCGATCTCACCTGACTGCGGTAAGAGAGTGGGATGAAAAAGTTTTGTCAGATTTAATTACTAAGAAGGCTTCTAACGATGCTGTTAACGAAGAGGTGGATAACCAAACTGCATACGAGCTAAAAGTGAATTCGAATCTTTGTACTATACTTGCTAAGTTTGATGATGTATCGTTAAAGCTAAATTTGAGGAGAAAAGAGCAGAGTTAAAATTACCCAATCTTTATTGTCCTACCTTCTCTGGAGAAGGTACTACTAACTTGGATTACTTCTCATTTCATACCCATTTCCAAAATGTTATTGGAAATAGAGAATCTCTTTCTCCTGCCATTAAATTTACGTACTTGAAGACGTATCTCAAAGGCTACGCGCTTAAAGTAGTGTCTCACCTTCTGAAAGAGGAATATCCTCGTGCGTAGGGAGGAAAATTCCCTACACTTGTTATATCTCGCTCTCTCCCAGTTTTTTTATCTATATACTTTGATGATCTCGACTTTGATATCACCCGTGCTAGCGGGTGGGACAAACCCGTTGTCCACTTCAGAGTTAATTAAACAGTGGAAGCTATTAATGTTACTTAAATGAAAGAGTATTCTATTAAAATTATATTTAGGGATAATTACAGCAAAACAAATTGAGAAGAGTGTGGCATTGATAAGTGGCTTTAGATGGCAGTTCCACTAATAAGGGTCAAGAATACTGTTGGCTGTTGCTAGGCCAAAACCTTATTTTATGGGGAGCACAGGGTAGGACTAGAGGGACTGAGTGACACTGCAAGAAAAAGAAATAGAACATAAATAACCCTAGTGCTAAATAAAGAATTCACAAGCAAAATAATTTGATCTCTTAACCAATGCAAGAACGTAATCTAAAATATTCATTATGACTAAAAATGCATTAAAACTGTGACCATTAGACAAGAAATAATCAATTATTCAACCAAGAAAATTACTTCAATAATCAAGATAGGCTTGGATAACTAACGCATGAATAAACAAATGATCATCAACTGCAGGAAGGTGCATAATGAACACGGAAAGTACCACTTATGCAAGAATTACAATAGATCTGACAAAAATCACTAACGAAGTACTACACAAAATGTTCCGATTTTGGAGAGCAGACTTACCAAGGTTTGCACTTCCAGGCTAACACAATACACGGAATGCCAGTGGCTGCTAGTTAC